>NC_141039.2:2360000-2387500 GCF_052040795.2 Danio rerio
GACTTGACAGCAGTGGGTAACGTTGTGCATCGTCTTTCCACTACTTGAGAGGACAAGCCATGAGTGAAATAGAGGTCTCTTTGCGGTACAAGTCAATGTCTGCATCAATCTGAGCAGTGCGCTGTGTTCTGCTGGCCCCTTGACTTTTAGTTGTATTCCCCAACTTGTATTTCAAGTGTATTTAGTGCCTGCATACCGTTTTTAGAAAGAAACCGAAATGCTTCCATACGTCCAGTTTAAAACCTGCTTTCATTTAAAACCCCGATCATTTCCAGCTCTTTTTCTTCCATGCTACAAGCAGCACACTCCATTTCCGCATTACTGGATCTGTATCGACAACAGACCGCAAAGGAATATGGCCACGCCTGGGCTGATGGGAATCGTAGTTCCCGCTACCTACCATTCGCTTCATTCACCTGAGCAAACTCTTCTCAGAAGACCTATAGTTTTATTGAGTCATTTACAATACCGTTACATACCTAATATATATATATATATATATATATATATATATATATATATATATATATATATATATATATATATATATATATATATATATATATATATATATATATATATATAATATATATGTATGTGTGTGTAGTGTGTTAAATGAATATAATAGTTGATATGACTAGAACAAGCTCAAATAATGCATGTTGGCACAACATAATAAAGAAAAGCAAAGCTAATTTTAACCCCTGTAATTTGAAGTTACTGTAAACACAGTTCTTGTTTGGTTTCATAATCAGAGTTTAGCGCTGAACTCTATAAACAGCATCTGTGATTAACTTGAGCATCTAGAACAGCCTTTCAGAATCTGAGTTTGTTGGTTTAGAGGATATAAACGAGAAACGGCTGATTTACAGTAATCTTCTTTCTGACTAAGCTTGGCGCTGAGCTTCATGAAATATACATCAGCTTCTCGACTCAAACTGTGCTCGTTTTCTTTATGAATTCTTTAGCAGAATATAGACGTGAATAATGTAAGAGAGATGGTCTCTAAATGAGAAATACGTCTCGGAGAGAAGCCGCAGTGGTCACATGATCTATTAGAGCTGTGCAAGCTTATGCTAATCTGTTAGCTCTGTATCATCATTAATTGGATTCAGAGGGATTTAATTCTTTGCTTTAATTTTAGTCATTTAAGTTTTTATTTGGGGTGGTAATTTTCATTTGACAGTGGTTAGCACTGTCGTCTCAGAGCAAGAAGGTTATTAGATCGAGTTGGCATTTCTGTGTGGAGTTTGCATGTTCTCCTCGTGTTGACTCGGGCTTCCTTCACACATGCATATAGGAGAATTGGATTAACTAAATTGTCTTTTGTGGATGAGTGTGTGGAAATGAAAGTGTATGGGTGTTTCCCAGTACTGGGTTGCAGCTGGAAGAGTATGTGTAAAACATGCTGGAATAGTTGGCGGTTCATTCCACTGTGGCAAGCCCTGATAAATAAAGGTACTAAGCTGAAGGAAAATGAATGAATGAATTTTCAGTTGAGTAATTTAGCATTCCTGCCATGAGGATAGCTTGTTGCTTGCATGAGATGGGATAAAATAAAAAGATTTAGTAAAGATTTTATGAATCTGTTTATATATACTTTTATTTATTTAATTTATTTGCTTTAATTATTTTAGAACTTTAACACTTAAAAGGCATATGGTGAAAATTTCACAAACAATAACAAATGAACAACCCATAAAAACACTGATTTTAACCTAAAAAAATTTATTCCTTATATTTTTGTAAAAATATATATATATTTTTTTAATTTACAAGATCGAATATGTGTGTGTGAGTGTGTGTATTTATATATATACACACACACACACATATATATATTTTTTACTTTTTTACTTTACTTGTAACAAACTAAAAATAAAATACAAAATAAATATTTAAATGTAATATTTAAATTACAAAAATGTGCTCCTCTGTTAGTCATAATATTTTAATGATTAGTTGTTCATTGAGGTGAAATTAAAAGAAACCTAAAGTAGATTTTACAATAAATATTTTAAGCGTGCCATTAGTTTTTGTTAATTATTTATGGAACAGATTTATTATACACTGAATAAAACTAAATATTTTAAGAAAATTGCTTGGAAACAATTTATATGGGCTGAATTTAAACAAGTTGAACATTACAACATTTCATTTCTTTGTTTAAATTCAGCCCGTGTAAATTGCAAAAGAAATTATAACAAAACAAATATAAAACTGTATTATTTAAATGAAATTACATGAAAAATGTAAATATTATATTTTTTTATATTTTGTTGAGTTTTTTTACTTTAACATTTAGTAAAACTGTTAGTCTATTTTGATCAATTAAACATGATTAACAGACACATCTTTCGACTAAATGTGTTGGAACTAATATTAATTAAGATTAATAATGCCTGTAGCTGTAGTTAGTTTATATTAACTATTAACTTAACTTAAAATACTTAATTTAACTTAAAATAATAAATACAAATCATCCATCTGCCTCATGTTGCTGAAATACATAATGACACAAGCAGAAACTCCCTGGAGTGTCTCATGTAACTTGGCATAGATTTGTGGTACGTTTGTGTCATCATCATGAGCGATTGAGCCAGTATTAACAGCAGATGTTTACAGCGGTATCTCGGTAACAGATCGAAAGCGTCGTCATCATTTACGTAAGACCTGAACATGAGCACACACGCTTCTGTCTGCTGTGGATATACACAACAGATGAAGAACGGCTGACGGCAACTTCTGCTGAGACATGCCCTGTAAAAAATATCCATAAATTAGCACTTTTCTGTATTTTGTAATTCGTGTTTTCGTTTTTCCCCATTTATTTATGCTTTTGTATTGCATTATGGGAGCTTGATCTTTCTTTCAACAACTTTTAACCTTGGAAAGTGTAAAAAACTGACTTTTATGAACATTTGTAATAGTTTGCAATGCTACATTGTCTGTGTTGGTGTTGTATATTACGCTACAGAAACCTTGCACACTTATTTCTCTAGATATTATTTCTAATGCATACTATTTTCCCCAAACTACTAAAATGTCAATAAAAGTCACTTTGGTAAACTGTAGAGTTGAACTTTCACTATTAAAAGTGGACAGAGCAGAGATCAACATCCCATAATGCAATTCACAACCGGAAATAAACAAAAAACACATAAAATACTCTTCATTGACAGGTATTTTTACAGTGTATAATCGCATGGTGTTTTGCTGTAAATATATAAGAATTAAAACTGTTCAACCATTTGCTAGTCACATACAGTATTTGGGAGGTCTATGCCACCCTGTGCTACCTGTTTAGAGTCATTTAACAATGCAAATATTAGTACAAAATAACAACGCAAATGTATTTTTTCTGTTTAGGCTCAGGTTGAAGCTCAGAAAGCCACACAGGAGTATCAGCGGGCCATTGAGATCCTGCGGGCAGCGAAAGAGACCATTGCTTTAGCAGAGGAGCGTCTGCTGGAGGAGGACAGCCGGCAGTTTGACTCGGCCTGGCAGGAGATGCTCAACCACGCCACACAGAGGGTCAGAAACACCAACCTCGTGTGCTGTTCAAATTGACCACCCTTTGGTTATGTTGGGGGCTGTTTTTGCCCTATTGACTTCCATTATAATGCAAAGCATGGCAGCATATGATCATGCATTCCTGCTGGTTTTCCCTGTTGGCAAGAGTTAAAATGTTTAATTTATACAGTTAATCATCAATTTGCAGCATTAACCCTTTTACATAGGCATGTTCAAACAAGTGGCTTTATATGTAAAACAGCAGATTAGTGTGTGCAGAAATACACTTACTGTGTTTACTATAATCTGAGAGCAACACTACCTTTTTTTGCACTGCAACTGATGAAACAGATAAAAATTGTACCTCTTGCCAACAGGGAAACATGGCTTTGCAATCAATAAATGCCTTTACACTCTCAGAAATAAAGTTATATCACTGGGGTGGTACCTTTTCGAAAGTTACAAATTTGTACCTAAAAGGTCCAAATTAATACCTCAAGTCTACATATTAGGTACTAATATGTACCCTTGAGGTATTAATATGGACCTTTTAGGTACAAATTTGTACCTTTTAAAAAGGTACCACCCCAGTGACAGATCGCGTACCTTTATTTCTAAGAGTGTATAATGGAAGTCAATGGGGCAAAAACAGCCCCCAACATAATGAAAGAGAATTCAATTTGCCCAGAGTGTATATTGTAGTTTTTATTGTACATTTTCAAAGTATTTCCTCCTAAAATATGTGTAAAAATAAGATTTATCACCAAACATCATCATTCCATTTGCTGAAAAACAGAAAGTCGTGGCTAAATTGAGCCTCAAAATCACCCGAGAGTGGATGAAAACATCCCCAACAGCACATAAGGGTTAATATGCTTTGCTCTGATTGGCTGTTTCAGATTTTTTCAACACATTTCTAAACAAAATAGTTTTAATAACTCATCTCACTTTTATTTTGGATGCGATTAATTATAAGCACTGATACATTTTAAATAATATTTAATCTTTTTTTTCAAATATTTTAAAATAATTTATTTTATTTGATATATTTTAAAACATGCCATTTAATATACAGTAATGAAAATCTTTAAAGTATTGCCATCAATAATATTGCAAATAATAAAATATAAAACATTATTTAATTACATAAATACCTTTATTTCTGAGAGTGCATAATGGAAGTCAATGGGGCAAAAACAGCCCCCAACATAACGAAAGGGGAGTCAATTTGCCCAGAGTGTATATTGCAGTTTTTTTTGTACATTTTCAAAGTATTTCCCCCTAAAATATGTGTAAAAATAAGATTTATCACCAAACATCATTACATTTGCTGAAAAACAAAGAAAATTGTGGCCAAATTGAGCCTCAAAATCACCCCAGAGTGGATGAAAACATCCCCAACTGCACATAAGGGTTAATATGCTTTGCTCTGATTGGCTGTTTTAGGTGATGGAGGCGGAGCAAAGCAGGACGCGCAGTGAAATGGAGCACAGAGAAACTGCGGCCAAATACAACGCCGCCATCAGCCACATGAGACAGCTGGAGAAAAAGCTGAAGCGCACCATCAACAAATCCAGGTCAGAGACGGGAGTGTGTGTTTCTGATATACACAGATTTCTTTTGGCTTGATTGATTTAAGTTTATTTATTTGTTTTCCATCAGCTTAGTTCCTTATTTATCACGGGTCCCCACAGGGGAATGAACCACCAACTATTCCAGCATATGTTTACTGCAACCCAGTACTGGGGAACACGTATACACACTCACTCACACACACACACTATTACACCACGGCCAATTTAGTTCATCCAATTCACCTATAACCCTATGCCAACACGGGGAAAACATGCAAACTCCACACAGAAATGCCAACTGGCTGTATTTGGGATTTGTATTTTTTATATTAAACATCAGTATTTGGGAATAAAATGATTTGTGTTTCAGGAAACCCACAAACTGCTTCCCGTCTCTTGTGAAAGTCTTGTGTAAGAGTGCGGTGTGTTGTGTTTGGCATCTGCTGTGCAGTAATGTCTTCCAGATGTGTTTCTGCTGCTGGAATGTGCTTCTCTGGCCTTTTATACAGCTCTGAAAGACTGACTCTGTTCATCCCTGCTCTTTCTCTCCCTCTGCAGGCCGTACTTTGAACTGAAGGCAAAGTATTATTTACAGCTTGAGGTGAGTTAGAATTCATTTAACACAAAATAACCTTGTTTTTAAGTATTAAGAGTTCTTACTATAAGTTGTGTTGCTTTTTTACTTTTCCCTGACAATTAATAAGTAATTTCACTCTAAAATATGATTACTGTGGGAAAAAAACACTAGTTAAATCTAAAAAGATTTAAATTCATGCAGTTTATGCATCACTGTCATTTGTTGTACTGATTTTAAATGGTTGGTGGATACATAATTGAATTACCTTTGTATTAATTAGAACAATTGACAAAATATAAATCAAAATGCTGTCAAAGTTTTATGTAATTTATTAGAATGGCCAAAGAAATAATGAAAATAGAAATGATCAATTAATCAGACATGCGCATTTTAGTAATCAGGATTTGCTAATTATTCATTCATTTTCCTTCGGCTTAGTCCCTGATTTATAAAGGGTCGCCACAGTGGAATGAACCGCCAATTTGCTAATTAATAAATAACAAAATAATTTAATAACTAAACTACTAAATGTGTTTTATAATTAAATATAAATTTTAGGGCAGTAGATTTATTGTGATGCATCCAAAATAAAAGTTTGTTTTGACAATTTAAGCCTGTGTAGTGTGTTTGTTTATTGTGTATATTTAAACATATAATGTGACATATAATTGAAACACCAAGCTATGTATACATGTACAAAACATATTATGTACATATAAATATATATATATATATATATATATATATATATATATATATATATATATATATACATACAGTTAAAGTCAGAATTATTAGCCCCCCTTTAATTTTGTTACATATATATATACATATATATATATATATATATGTATATATATATACGTGTATATATATATATAACAAACCCCCTTTAATTTTGTTATAACTATATATATATATATATATATATATATATATATATATATATATATATATATATATATATATATATATATATATATATATATATATATATACACACACACACACACAGTTAAAGTCAGAATTATTAGCCCCCCTTTAATTTTGATTTCTTTTTAAAATATTTCTCAAATGATGTTTAACAGATTTAGGAAATTTTTACAGTATGTCTGATAATATTTTTTCTTCTGGAGAAAGTCTTATTTGTTTTATTTCGGCTACAATAAAAGCAGTTTTAAAATAAAAAAATAATAATTTTAAGGTCAAAATTATTAGCCCCTATATTTAAGCTATATTTAAAATTATAAGCTATATTTTTTTTCCCGCTCACATGCAGCAACTGAAGCGTCGGGTTGACGAGCGTCAGGCTAAACTCACCCAGGCCAAAGCTGAATACCGAAGCGCCCTGAGGAACCTGGAGACCATCTCAGACGAGATCCACGAGCGGCGGCGGCTGTCCGCCATCGGGCCCCGGGGACGAGGGGTCGGGGCTGAAGACGACGGGGCCACCAGTGATGACATCACCAACTTCAAAATGGAGTCTGACGGCATATCCAGTAAGTCAGATCAGTCATGATGCAAAAAAAAAAAAGTAATTTGACTATTAAGGTTTCCTTCTAAATCACTGTGGTGATTTTTTACATTATACGTTGAATTTTCAGTGTTTAGACAAGTAATTAAATAACTTATTAAGTGACTTTGTAAACATTGTAATTAAAAAAGTTTTAATGATGTAATGAAGGCAGCTTGATGGCTTAGTGGTTAGCACGGTCACCTCACAGCAAGAAGGTCTTTGGTTCGAGTTCCAGTTGTGCCAGTTGGCGTTTCGTTTTGCATGTTCTCCTCGTGTTGGCGTGGGTTTCCTCCGGGTGCTCCGGTTTCCCCCACAGTCCAAACACATGCGCTATAGGGGAATTGGGTACACTAAATCGACTGTAGGGTTTGAATAAGAGTGTGTATGGGTGTTTTGCAGTACTGGGTTGCAGCTGGAAGGGTATCCGCAGAGTAAAACATATGCTGGAATAGTTGGCGGTTCATTCCACTGTGGCGACCCCTGATAAATAAAGGACTAAGCCGAAGGAAATTTAATAAATGATGTAATTAGTAATTAATCAGTTGAAGTAACTTACCCAAACCTGACTGCAACTCGCTGTGACGTAGATTCCCGAGCTCTATCCTATTTAGCATGCGAATTAGTATGCAGCACATGAATATCTCCGCGTTTGCTCCACAGTGATGTCTGTGAGTCTGGAGGATGGCTGTAATGGCACCACCTCAGAGGAGGATCCGGAGACTTCAGAGTCCAGCTGCAGTGTGAGCTCCACATCTGTGCCTCTGGATATGCCCTGCCCGTACCCGTCCTCTGCATCGCCGTACCCACTGTTGTCCTCCTCCTGCCCGTACCCGTCCTCCGGCTGTCCTGACATGCTCCAGATGCCCGGCTCCGGCTCTCTGGAGGGCTTCGAGCGCGTGTCTCCAGTGCTGGGCCCTCGCAGCGAGTGCAGCGGCGCTTCGTCTCCAGACTGCGAACAGGAGAGAGGTCAGAAAAGCTTCAGCTTGAGGAGATATTATCAAATGTTTGGAGTCAGTCATTGTTGTTTTACATTATATATTACTTATTTTCTTTATTAAGACACAACCATAAAATAAAGGGTCTAGCTGGATTTTTTGGGGTGTCATTTTTTAAGACATATGAAAGAAAGAGTTAGAGATTTGATCTGCATTTCTGCCAGAGCGGTTGTCAATATCGCCTGAATTGATGGTATTGTGAATGCTGAAAAGCAGACAGGTTTTCATTCGTCATTTAATTCCTGCTAAAAAGCAGCTAATTTGTAATGGCTTT
Source organism: Danio rerio (assembly GCF_052040795.2). Classification (NCBI taxonomy): domain Eukaryota; kingdom Metazoa; phylum Chordata; class Actinopteri; order Cypriniformes; family Danionidae; genus Danio; species Danio rerio. The sequence goes on from NC_141039.2 coordinate 2,368,450, forward strand.
ATTTTAAGACATGATAATAATCCTAAATCCATTCCTAATGATATTTGGAGAGACAAACAGCTGATGAAACAAATACTGTCATGAAACGGCCCACACAGAGTCCAGACCTGAATATTATATACAGGGTGGGCCATTTATATGGATACACCTTAATAAAATGGAAACTATTGGTGATATTAACCTCCTGTTTGCGACATATTAGTATATGTGAGGAGGCAAACTTTTCAAGATGGGTCATGACCATGGTAGCCATTTTGAAGTCGGCCATCTTGGATCCAACTTTTGTTTTTTTCAATAGGAAGAGGGTCATGTGACACATCAAACTTATTGGGAATTTCACAAGAAAAGCAATGGTGTGCTTGGTTTTAACATAACTTTATTCTTTCATGAGTTATTTACAGGTTTCTGACCACTTTGGCCATTGTGTTGGATTGTCAATGCAACCCTCTTCTCCCACTCTTCACACACTGATAGTCACCGCAAGATGCCAACATAGGCTTTTAGTATCCGTAGTTTCAGGTGCTGCACATCTTGTATAGGCAATTTTATAGGCAATATAAGATTCACCTGGATACAAGAAGAAAGACAGAACATGCTAAATCTAAGGAGGAAATCTAAGAAATGAAGATGCTTGATATTATAGAGCACATCATTTCAGAAAAGACTCAACAAAAGTCTGTTTTAAATGTATAAAATTCGAACACTACGATAACAGCATTTGTGTGCTTTCTAACAGGTGAAAGGGCAGAAGGAGCAGAAGTCAAACCCGAACAAACAACCAACATCAGCAGTCAGAAAAGCTCAGACCTGGAGAAGAGTCTGCGCAGTTTATCCCTGCAAGCCCCAGACGACAACCACAACGAGAACGAAACAGACGCTCATTCATTCACTGTGAGCTGCAACACGCCAGCAGTGCTGCTAAACAGTGTTTAATACACACTCCACACGCTAGACTGAGTTGTGTTGTGAAGTGTGTGAAACTATTTGATCATCTTAGTATTACGGAGAAAAGCTCATCGTCATCTCAGACTGGATTCAAAACCCATGACAGTATTAAAGACCAACCCAAGCTCATTATGGATACGTACCCCTATATACATTTCTGGAGAGCGCCAAATACGTCCCAGGAGATATGTCCCAGTTTTTTTTTTTTGCTGTTTTTGCGAATCCACCAGAGGCCGCTGTGTACATTGCCATGCCATTCATGCCTGCTCTTCTCGCGTAAATCCACCAGAGGCCGTTTTCAATTGACTGACTGATTGACCAACGATCACCACAACCTTCCCCTTTTATTAACCCAACCGATAGTGTTTTCAAAAACACAGATTGACCCAATTACAAACCAAACCAACAGTGTTTTCAAAAGCAATCCAGAGAAAGAAAACCCCTTGCGTCTGCCTGATTTTTACCATGTTTTCGGATTTTACCACGTTTTCACCCTGTTATTTACTTGTTTAATTTATTTTTTTGTCTCTTATTTTACCTGCTTTCTAGAACCGTTCTTTGCCGGACTTGAACCCTGTCATCGTGGTTGACTCCGCTCTGTGTCTCAAGTCCACTAATGTACGTGGCAAGCCACTGAGCAAACTGGTCACAGCGGAAGAGTCATCCACACGGAGTAAAGCGCTCAGCTGCTAGCGCGAAAACAAACAGAAGCCATCGCTGGCATCACACCGCCCTGTAGCCTTCGTATTAAAGACGAAATGCAGCCATACGTACCTCTGGCTACTTAATTCGCACTCTCCAGAAATGTATACAGGTGTACATATTCACAATGAGCATGTGTTGCAACCTACCGACAGTTATTAGACATCAGCTATGAAGTGGCGACCATACTGAACTTTTTAGTAGTCACTGAGTGGATGTTCTTCATGTCTTCCTCAAATATGTGTGTCCTGAAAACAGTGCCATACACTAATATTGGTATCTTTGCTAAATGTGAGGTAAGAAAGCTGTGAAAAATGTCTTTAGTGTTAAACCTTTTTGATATTTTGCTCAAATAATGAACATTTCATTGGGAACAGACCAAATCGCTTGATTCTGATTGGCTGATGAGCATTCAAAAGTGTGCCCCCTATGCTCAGATAAAGTAGTTCCAGCAGGTAAGCACAATACAGCTCCATATCACTACGCTGAATGATTTCGCAGTCAAAATCCCATCAAAACACAACTCAAGGCTTTGGAGGAGATGTGGAAGAACTAGTGCTGCACACAGGAGCAGTTTGAGGATACAAACCTGACTAATGTCTCAAATACAACATCTGAACAGTGGCTTTAGGTGTTTAACCATAGTATAAGTGGAATAATTAACTGCGGTCCATTGACCAAGATATTTTTAAAGTATATTCCCATTGATATTTTGCATTTTTACTACACCTGAGTGACGAGAAACCGAAAGCTGTCTATGTTGTCCAAATGCTCTACTCAGAGGACTGTTTGAGTGGCACAGCTGGAGATCTGCACATGTTAGTTTGGTCTTCAAAACTACAATCCAATGCAACTAATATCACCACACCTAGTTTAAAAGGGTTTCAGTCATAATAAAGAAACACTTTCATGCACTAATAAATTCAAGCACTCAAGTTTGAAAAGATTTTTGGTTCATTTTTTTGAGCAAAACACCAAAAAATATAGTCGAGCAAGAATTGATTTATACCCTTGCAAATTCTGACTTTTATTCAACCAGCAAGTTGTTGTTTTTTTGGACTGTACATGACATGAGCTTCTCGCAAAAGATAATAAGACAATAATAAAATATTTCTCAGCTTTTATTTACATTTAAACAAAAACTTTTAAGTCAGAATTTGCCCGGGATACTAATAATTTCAGGCTTGACTGTATAGTTTTTCACAGCATCCATTGTTCAAATGTACCCGTGGTGCATATACAGCGAGGAAACCAAGTGTTGAACATTTCATGTTTTTCCCGGGGGATAATATTTCTAAAGGAGCTGTTGACATGGAATTGATTTCAGCTGCTGTCTGGGCGTTCCCTGCCTTTCTACACCTCCCTTTCTTCATCTGTTCAACACTTTTTCCCTGCGTAATTTCATTTTATTATGCATAACTTGTTTTGTGAATTAATTAGATTTGTTTTCTTTGCATATATGGATTTCTGTGGTTGTTATCCTCATCTGGTAGAAATTTCAAGTCAACAGCACCTTGAGAAATATGTTTTCTTAGAGAAATGGTGACGTGTTCAATACTTATTTTCCAGCTGTATTAGTGGTTGTATACAAAGTCTGTATTTTCAGTCTTCTGCATTGGCGTCTCACTAGCTGACTCCAAACCAACTCAAACTTGCACATATTGACTGTTTCTGCATAAACTATTAAATGCGTCGTCAATTTTCCTGATGTGAATGAAGCTTTCGGCTGAAAATCAGCTAGTGGACGCCAGCACTTATTTTTTTACTCAGTCGGCGTCCTGCGATGAAGTTTGTCTCGTCTTAGACTATGTGTTTTTCACTCCACAGGTTATTACGTATTCATATTGAGGTAAAGTTGATTTTATATTCACACATTCAGACTTTCTCCTTAATAATATCATTTCAGAAAAGTATTATTTGCAAATCATATTAGCAGCCAATGACTATCAAAGTAGTGTCCTGCTGGTCCTACATCACCCAACCCCGCTCTAAGCTGGGATCGAACCGGCTACCTTCCGCATGGGAGTGGGTTGCTCTAACAAGAAGGCTAAAGATCAAGGCCTCTAGCATTTGTTGCTAAGGCACCTTTAGAGGTCAGAGGAGTGAGGTTTACCTGCACAGCACTTCACTAGCTGGCCTACGTTACTCTAATGTTGTTTTGAAGTTATATTTAAATGAGAATTCAGACCCAATATTTAACTTAGCATGGTAAACAATATAGGGGGTGTTAAAGGAAAGAATGTGCGGATATTAAACCAACTTCACCTCAATTTATTATGTAAAGAGGGACTCAAAGTGTAGTTCAAAGCTATATATTTATACTCAATGTTGGTCGTGTTTTCATGTCATGAATATGTTTTCATCGCACAAAAGTTCTTATTTGTGTAATAAACAGATGCTCACAGCATGAGTCTCTTTCCACTGTTGTGATTTCACAGTAAGAGTCCTTTCGTCCAAAACAGAGATGTGATCTAATAAAAAAAAAGCAGTGGATTAGCTAAAAAATGTGTATTTTGACATCATAAACTGAGTAAAAGATTAAGTGTATGCCATTACTTTACTTTTTTGTTGTTGTAGCTACATCTTTAAAGTGTTGACGGCTATTAGGAGCCCTTAAAATGAACGTTAGCGTCAATCTGTAGGTTTATTGTAAATAACTTAAGAATGCTTAAAGATTTCTCTTACTTGAAATGATTAGTTTATAAGATGAATAATTCTTGTAGTAATATTGGTTATTTTATGTTTGTAGTAATAAATAATTATTGGTAACCCAATATTTGCCTTAAGAATGGTCAAAAGCTGGGAAATAAATACAGAAAAAATACAAATCAATGATTTACAGAGTAGGAGATTAAATGCAAGTAAGAAAATGGTGGGATTATTCACTTATTTGGAAGTGAAATTTGGTGTAGACCTGAGTCTCAGTTTATAATTTATGTTCTGTCTTCGAAATATAAATGATGAGTATTTTAGCATGATTTCAACACAATATTTTCAGAATTTACATTATTTTTGAGCAGATTTAAGTTGGTCTGGGATAATTAATTTTAATTATTAATTAGTTATTAATATTGGTTTACCTTTAAATGAAAAAACTATAACTTTTTCGTAATTTTATTTAATAGCACTCTCTGTCTTTTAGGATTAGATGTTGAAGTCAAAAACTCTCGGTCACACGTGTTTACAGGTCGTTGATGGATCCTGAAGATGCAGAAAGACGTCAGCAGCTCGTCTCTTCACATCTGCATCATCACAGCACCCAAACAACTCACTTCACATCAACGTCTGCGGTCATATTTCTGTCTGACAGAACCTGGCCATGTGAATTCACTTTAAAACACACACACACACACACACACACACACACACACACACACACACACACACACACACACACACACACACACTACAAGACCTCAGTGCTGTGCAATGATTCAAAACATCATGTTTGACCTCACAGCTTGAATCTAATTGTTTTGTTTATCACACAGTGCCCAAAATGATAAATGTGCACATTATGTTGTGAAAAAACAAAAAATTGTGTTGTTTTTGTAGTGTTCCTGTTATCTAATAGTAAACTAGTGGGTTAAATTCAGCATGAAAATGGGTATAAATGAAATTTAAGCCATCTTAGCTAATAAATAAAGAATTTAGCTTAAAAGAAAATTAACAATGTTTACAAAAGAAAATAAAAAAGCTTAAAATGCAGCTGTATCCCTTCAGGTGACTCGGTCACACACTCATGTAAAATGGCACCTGGAAGTCAGTAACAATGTCCTTTTGTTTGTTTAAATGATCTTCATTCAAGTTAAGCAAATCAGTGTAAATATTATTAGAGAACTAGTGTAAACTATCTGAAAAAAAAAATATATAGGCTAATGTTACAGTAATGCGCATGCGCTTTAGCACTGATTAACCGAATGTTTACTGTAGGCTCCTCGTGTTGATGTGAACTCTATCATAAACAGTATTTTGTAATGATCTCAGTGACTAACATGTGAACCTTCGGACTCACTCGTGAAGCAGAGTGGAGGTCATCATGGCTCTCCGAAGAACGCAGGTGGTAGGGTTGGCCGTGTTTGTGCTGTGTTTTAGCGGACTGCAGCTCCTCCTCCAGGCCGCGGAGCCTCCGTCTTATGTGGCGGCGGTGTACGAGCACCGAGTGCTGCTGAACCCGAAGCCCGGAGCCCCGCAGGAGCGCAGATCCGCCTTGCAGCACATGAGGACTAATCTGCGGGTGCTGGAGGAGCAGAGTGCGCTGGCGGCACAGCAGGTAACTTACGTGACAGGAATATTTCTGAAATGGTAGTTCACCTAAATAAAAGAAAGTTCTGTATTCATCCTCCACTTGCTCCAGACCTGTCAGGGTTTCCCAACACATGAATACTGCTTGTTTCTAATTAATTAAATATGCAAATAATGCTCAAGCAGCCCCCTAAAATGACATTTCAGGGTTAGGGTTAGGATTTGTCAACACGTTATAACTGCTTATAAATAAATATAGTCATTAAACATGTTTCTATATTAAATTAAATATAAATAAAGAGCAATCTACCCCCAAAAAATGACATTTCAGGGTTAGGGGGGTTAGGGTTTCTTAACACATTATAACTGCTTATAAATGAATATAGTCATATTAAATTAAGTATAAATAAAGCGCAATCAACCGCCAAAAATGAAGTTTCAGAGTTATAGTTAGGGTTTCTCAACACATTGTAACCACCTATAAATGTATATAGTCATTAAACATTTTTCTATTCAATTAAATATGTAAATAAGGCTCAAGCAGGACCCACAAATGACATTTCAGGGTTAGGGTTTCTCAACACAATATATCTGCGTGTAAATAAATACAGTCAATAAACATGTTTCTATATTCAATTATATACAAATAAGACAGCACAGCAGGTAACTTACAGCACAGGAACATTACTAAAGTGATAGTTTTTCCTGTTGCAGTTTCTATCACAGACAAGTAGATAGGCCCACCTACTGAAGAATGTTGAAATGTTGGCTTCTATATTATTATTTTTCCAATGGAAATCAGTGGCTGCTTTACTAGTGAGATTCTGTGGTTTACAGAACAGAACATGTCAAACATTTTTATTTCAGTCATATATGGTATTAAACAAGTCACTGTTTTGTAATTGTCCATTAATTACTATTATTTCACTAAATATATTGGTATTTTTAAATGAATGCAGCATGATACAAACAAACCTTTAAGACTATTTTCTAGTTTTAAAAGAAAGGGTGACCTGTTTTGGTTGTACCAAAAACATATTACATTTAGATGTCAAATTCAAATTCCAAAGTCACAGCTTTTATTGTAGGTTAATAATGATCCACAACTTGATTTGCTTTTTTAAACTATTTTTACTTAATTTATCTCTTTAATATTTACACTTTTTGTCATTACATCCTAATGATTTAGCTTAATTAGTGCTATTTTGATTAGTTTTTGTGAATAATAACATTTCTGAGTAAGTTCTATTCTATATCTATATATATGTGTGTGTATTATTAAATCAGGGCGCCCAGATTATAGTGTTTCCAGAAGATGCCATCCATGGGTTCAACTTTAGCAGATCTTCAATCTCTGGTTATCTAGAGAGCGTCCCTGACCCGCAGGAGATCACATGGAGCCCGTGTGCAGATCCACACCGCTTCCCAGACACTGAGGTAACACACTCAGATTTACTGCTCATTCTTAAATCTCACATGACATTAAAAACACCTTTAGAAGCACTTTTCAATCCCTGTGATCTTTAACATTATCTGTACTACAGGCTTGTCGAATGCTTGATTCTGATTGGTTGATAAGCATTCTATGGTGTGCTGTTATCTTCAGATAAAGGCACAGCTAGAGTAGTTCCAGCAGGTTTTGTACTAAGACACGCAGCTGAAGGCTTTTGGTTTACATAGAAACGTCACTCGTTTATGTAGCTAGCCAGAATGAAAACAAAAGATCCGCCATGTTGTAAATAAACAGCCGAGACATTACATCGTAATACTATATGCATATAATGACAAGCCATAGTGGACCCGAGCTCAAACAAACCTTGTCGTTGTCTTGATCTACAGCCACAAAATCTGCTGTGTCCTGTTGTTGTTTTAATGTTTGCGTGATTATTGAAATGCTTCCAACATCCGATCCTTTCAGAAACGAATAATTGCGAGAGTGAAGTCTTGTTGATGCCAGAGGTCAGAGGAGAATGGCCAGACTGGTTCTAGCTGATAGAAAGGCAACAGTAACTCAAATAAGCACTCGTTACAGCCGAGATCTGCAGAAGAGCATCTCTGAATGCACAAAAGCATCTCAGACTGGTTTCTTTAACATGAGTTCACTGTACTCAAATGGCCTCCACAGTCACCAGATCTCAATCCAATAGAGCACCTTTGGGATGTGGTGGAATGGGAGATTCGCATCGTAGATGTGCAGCAACTGCGTGATGCTATCATGTCAATATGGAGCAAAATCTCTGAGGAATATTTCCAGTAGCTTGTTTAATCTCTGCCACGAAGGATTAAGGCGGTTCTGAAGGCTAAAGGGGTCCAACCTGGTACTAGTAAGGTGTACCTAATAAAGTGGCCAGTGATTGTATAATAATGACGATATTTAATTTTATTTAAAGCCTATAATTTCTTCTTCAGGTCCTTCAACATCTGAGCTGTATGGCCCGTAGGAACAGTCTCTTCGTAGTGGCCAACATGCCGTCCCGTCTGACCTGTAACCAAACCAGCGACCCTCACTGTCCCACAGACGGACAATACCAGTTCAACACTAACGTGGTGTTCAGCGATCAGGGCGTCATCGTGGCCCGGTATCACAAACAGAACTTATACTTCGAAGCAGCGTTCGACACTCCACCAGAGCGCCAGCACGTCACATTCCACACCCCGTTCGCAGGCCGATTCGGGATGTTCACATGCTTCGATATTCTGTTTCGGGACCCAGCGGTGACTCTAGTGAAGGAGTTGGGTGTTCGGCAGATTGTATATCCGACGGCGTGGATGAACCAGCTCCCCCTGCTGGCAGCGGTGCAGATTCAGCAATCATTCGCACATGCAGCGGGCGTTACATTACTAGCAGCTAACATCAAAGCTGCGGAGTACGGTATAACCGGTAGCGGCATCTTTACACCATGGGACTCTCTAATACATCACGACACACAAGGGAATTCTGGGAAACTGCTTGTGCGCAGAGTGCCAGTTTTAGATCCGTTATTTATTGGGGACGTAAAAAGCGATGTGCTTAAGCTAGCTCCATTTTCTGGATATCCAAAAATAGGATTAGAATCAGAAAAGACGCACGTTTGGTCTTCGAGTGATGCCAATTACTGCGAAAAAGACTTTGATTGTACATCTACGAGCTTTAACTCTATCATGATGCATGATAATTTCACTTTAGTGCCTTTGAGAGGTCATGAAGGGAATGTTAGCGTGTGCAGCGGCTCTGTTTGCTGCCAACTGCTGTTCCGGAGGTCTGAAACCCTGGAGTTTTACGCTCTGGGCGTCTTCAATGGTCTCCATGTGGTGAACGGGGTTTATTATCTGGAGGTTTGTGCTGTGGTGAAGTGTGCAGGTGGAGATCAGAGCAGCTGTGGAGGAGAAACTGAGCACGCTCATACAGTGGTGGATTTCAGGCTCACTGGGACTTTCGGGACTAAACATGTGTTTCCGGGGATTTTGGGAAACGGGATGACTCTGGATGTTCCGGATCATTCTGGATGGGAGGATGGAAATCGCTTTTATATGAGCCGGAGAGGGATGAGCGCTGGACTCGTGACGGCTGTGCTGTATGGGAGACACTACGAGAAAGACAACGACTGATTTTATAACACAAGTGAGAGAATTTGAGTTTAGACAGAGGAGAAATGTATTTGTTGACCCAAATATGAAGATTCGTCATTTTTATTAAACCTCAGTTTTGTTTAAAGCCTGTTTTGTTTTCTTCTGTGAATCAGTTTAAATAGTATCTCCTACACTGAAAAAGTGCTGCATGCAGAACTGTTGCGTTGAATTTAAACAAACAATTTAAGTTTAATAATGTTCAACTTAATTTGTTTGTTTAAATCCAGCCCAAATAAATTGTTTACAACCACTTAACGAAAAAAAAATTGAGTAAATCTAAGGAATCATCTTTGAGTATTTTTTTTTTTAGTGTATATAAAAAAAAAAACAGGGAAAATATTCAGTATGACTCAAGCTATAAAATAAATCTTGTCAGAAAATTCCTGCATTTTATTATTATAATTTATAGACTACTTTAAATATTAAAATAGATGTTAAATGTCATATTCTAAATATTACACACAAAACAAATAAGAAACAATCAGTTAATAGATTTAAAAGATTGTTGTATTGATTAAATAGAACCAGTTTATTGTCTGGGCAACTATTTAGCTATTACATACTCTAAATATATTAAGATAATAATAAAATCTTAATTAATTATCAATAAATCTTATTAATAAAATATTTGTATTAATAAATGTTAAAGCTCTAAAAATATTACTGTTTCCAAGAATTCATGTTGTTGCCACAATTAAGAGTTTAGGAAGCACCTGTTTCAGCACTGTTAACTTTCAATAGAGTCAATAGAGAAGAGAAACACTCAACACTTCAGCTTTGATAAACAGAAACTTTTATTTCACTTTGACAGATACAGTACATTTGACAGTACGATGAAGTGTCCATCGGTGACCCTCACCATACCCAATTTCTGTAGGTGACCCTCACCAATCCTATTTTCGGCGGTGACCCTCACCATACCCATTGTCGTCGGCGACCCTCACCAAACCCTTTATCACTGGTGACCCTCACCATACCCATTTTTCGCTGGGGACCCTCACCAATCCCATTATTCATTGGTGACCCTCACCATAACCATTATCACCGGTAACCCTCACCAAACTCATGAATCATTGGTGACTCTCACCATAACCATTATTCATAGGTGACCCTCACCAAACTCATTAATCATTGGTGACTCTCACCATAACCATTATTCATAGGTGACCCTCACCAAACTCATGAATCATTGGTGACTCTCACCATAACCATTATTCATAGGTGACCCTCACCATACCCATTTTTCGCTGGGGACCCTCACCAAACCCATTATTCATTGGTGACCCTCACCATAACCATTATCACCGGTAACCCTCACCAAACTCATGAATCATTGGTGACTCTCACCATAACCATTATTCATAGGTGACCCTCACCAAACTCATTAATCATTGGTGACTCTCACCATAACCATTATTCATAGGTGACCCTCACCATACCCATTTTCGCTGGTGACCCTCACCAAACCCATTTTTCGCTGGAGACCCTCACCAAACCCATAATTTTTTCTTGCCCCTTCCCATGCCCAGCGTCTTCTTTTGTTCTCCACCTGGGCCTCCACTCTTGAGTCTTCAGACTGTCTCACTCACTGCTATGTGGCATAGTATGAGAAATAAAATTAATTAACCAACTTGCTTGTTATTTTATTAAATAGTAAATCAACCAGATCAGCTTAATATCCAAACAAGTGTTTTATAAAGATGAATGCTTTATGTGTTTTGCTTGTAAACTGTACCTGTTGATGCAGCAGCAAAACCTTCTCCAAAACCCTCGCAATCTTTTCTTCATCTGCCCAAGACGTCCAGTAGCTGGCGGTTTTGATCTAGAAAAGGCAAGACATGAACATATATGAAAATTATAGTAAACTCATGATGAATTTGAGCATTTTATGTGAGACTTTGTGTCTATGCAAGCATCCGAGCAACCACTGTTAGCTAATAATACAGACGTGAGTGTGTTCAGCATGTTTACTTGAGTTCTGTGAGCAGCAGATGTTGGACACCCTCTTCATCGTTGCTGGCCGATGGCTGAGGGTACATCTCAGGCACCAGATGTGTGATGTTGTCCAGCAGATGCAGCATCAATGTGTTATACTGCTGCTGTTCATCAACCACAGTAGGAGCACTGCACATACAGGTAAAAACACAACACCTTACTAACTACACCAGTCACTTTACATACAAGTACAGCTCCATCAGACTGCTCTCTGTGTTCACACAAGCTCATTAATTCACACAAACTCACTACATCAAGCACTCACCGAAAGATGGCAGGTCCAAACACCATAGCCAGATTCTCGGTGGACAGAATGTTTTGTTGACTCTTGGTGGCCACACGGGAGAGGAAGAACAGGAGGTAGGAGAGGACGTTAAGATGTTCCTCTGGTAGATTGTTCAGGATCCTCCTCATTGATGTATTGCGTTCTTCCTCTTTTGCATCTACGAATATAACGAATTGGTTTTGTTGCGTATCAAGAACACACGATGTTCGCTCATCACCATCAAGCTTCACTTACCCTGAAACACCTGCAACAGTTGCTTCCCATGCAGCTCTGGAATGAGACCTCCAGGCAGGGCCTTCAAGAAAAACTTCAACAACGAGGCTAAAGGATGAACATCCTTGAAGTCAAACTCCGGTAAGCCTCCATTGTGAATACTTTTCTTCAGTTCCTGGTACTGTTTCACCTTCCCATCAACGTCGAAGAGGCCGTTAATGAGGAGGCCTAAACAAATACACGTTTAACAAACACAAACTTGCCATGTGAGTGATATGGAGAAGTGTGGTGAATTACACACACCATGCTTGTCCAGGAACTGCACCATCTCTGTCAGTACTAGAGGAAGGCCTTGCCTCATTTGTCCACATCGCCTTATGTGACTCAGTGGCACACCAAATTTAACACTTGGTGTTTCCACCTGCACAAGCCAGAAAATGAAAAGAATAGTAAGAGAAAATGAGTTTACATGTTTAATAGTGTGTATTCTAGTCAGGAAATATGACATTGTAGCCAATTGTGTATACATTTGCGTGTTAAGTCAAGTAAATTGGGACACATTTTGCCATTGACATGCCTAAGGAAAAGTGTCCCAATTCACCTGAATTCACTTTGCAATACACGTCAATGCAAACAAGAGATATGAGGAATAAAAACATTACAATCTCTTTATTAAGTGTAATTGTGTTATGTTGTATAAGTTACTTACACACAATGACAAGACTGCCATGTTGAGGAGAGGATTGGGGAACCAATCGCAGTCCAAAGCCGAGGGTCAAACCGGTGAAGGGTCAAAACCGGGAGTTCAAAATCGCAGTCCAAAATCGTGAGTCAAAACCAGAAACGAGTCGAAAACCGAGAGCCAAAACACGAGGGGAATCCAAAATCGTAAGTCAAGTCCGAGAAAGAAGTCAAAAACCGAGAATCAAGCCGAAGTGATCAAAGTAAAATCGCAAATCTCACAAAACACCGCCAACTACACCGAACGCCAAACACCAACAGAGGATTCTATTTAGAACACCGGGATACACGCGCGCTCACGTCACGCGTTCCTGTCAGGAGGTTTGAAAAATGCTCAAAACGCCACTTACTGTATTAAAACATTCACACAAACACATTACATCAACCTAAACGCTGTTACTAATATCAGTTAACAAATAAGAGGTTTGTTAAAGACAACATCTAATCCAGCGCAAGATTAATACGTAAAATAATAAACAAAACATTAGCCGTGTACGACAAAACGCCTCATATAACATTCGCTAGCAGTGTTGCTAGCACTTGAAAAATATTCATTAGCTGGAGAAATCTATATTTAAGTCAAGATATGGAAAGAAAGATGCTTTATGGATTATTTATTATGTAATTTCGATACGATTTAGTTGTTATTGTAGTATTACACCTGCATGAGTGCAGTTTCTGATATCATCACGCTAAATGAAGCACATTTATATGCAAGTTCAATGACGACAAAATAAATGAGTATGAAGTGACTTACATTTTAAACACAATTAGCGGGTTTTGCTGTGTTTTGCCATCAAATGTTCTAAAAAAGCTGTTTATAGGCTTAAATTCATCCACTATTGTACGAAGCATAGCAGATCCATTCGACTGTTGATTTAATGAACCACCAGGAATCCTCCATTAATATAGGGACTGACCGCCACCTGCAGGCTCATAACATATTTATTCATTCATAAAATTAAGTTTTCTTATTCATTTAATTATTAAATAATAAAAGATTTAAGACCTAAATACACCTATATTTCTGTAGATTTTTAAGGCCTAAAATTGAGCTTTTTAAGACCGGCGGATACCCTGTAAACAGTATTGTGATTTGTAAATATAATTTTTTTTTAAAGGGGACACATGCGCACAGATATAATTTACATTAAACTTTTATTTGTTAGACCCTCCCCATACAATATATGATAGAAAACTAATATTTAATATATGATTTATAGAAACTTCTAGGTATTTTCCGGGGCTCTAAGCGGCTGCTTATTTTGCTTGATTAAGTCCATCCTTGGTCACAACATAAGTAATTGAAATAATATTATTAATAATAATAACAATAATAATAATAATAGTAATATTAATAATAAAATTAATAATAGTAATAATAATAACAATAATAATAGTAATAATAATAACAACAACAATAATAATAGTAGTAGTAATAATACTAATAATAATAACAATAGTAATAGTAATAATAATAACAATAATTATAATAGTAATAACAGTATTAGTAACAAAAATAATAATAATAACAATAATAATAGTAGTAGTAGTAATAATAATAACAATAATAATAGTAATAATATCAATAATGATAATAGTAGTAATAATAATAATACTAATAACAATAATAATAATAACAATAACAACAACAACAATAATAATAACAATAATGATAATAATAATAACAACAACAATAATGATAGGAATGATAATAATAATAACAACAACAATAATAACAATAATGATAATAATAATAAAAATAACAACAACAATAATAATAGCAATAGTAATAATAATAACAATAATAGTAGTAATAATATCAATAATGATAATAGTAGTAATAATAATAATACTAATAACAATAATAATAACAATAACAACAACAATAATAATAATAACAATAATGATAATAATAATAACAACAACAATAATGATAGGAATGATAATAATAATAACAACAACAATAATAACAATAATAACAATAATGATAATAATAATAATAATAACAAAAATAATAATAACAACAATAACAATAATAATAATGGTAATAGTAATAATAATAACAATTATAATAATAATAATGGTAATAGTAATAATAATAATAACAATAACAACAACAATAATAATAATAATATCCCCATAGTTTTTTCATTTTTGTTTTCATGCTCCAATTTGTTGTAATAAAGATGCCTTGAGTCTTGTTGATGAGTCTTGTTTCAAAATGTATTTATTATTTATAATTATTAATAACTATTAACAATGTACCAAAAGCTCAAGTCACACACCTGATCTTTCCATTGTCTTTGAACTATAAAATAATCACACACACACACACACACACAGGCATTCGAAACCGCTCTCACACAAACACACAACAGGAAGAACACTACAACTCCTCACAACAGCAGAGGAATAAATACTCACTCCCAACCCTGAAAGCATCTGTTGCTCTTCATTATTATACTTTGTCATAATAAATAATCCATGGCGATGCAAACCAAAACTCAATCTTCATGCACAAACGGGGATAAAAGTAAAAGTCTGCAGCTCTTGGTCCCTGACGTCTTTAGTTTTCCAGCATCTGCAGTTATAAGAATCCATGGCCTCCTCGTGTTCACATGAATGCTGGGAATTACAGTCCCTCAGCTGTCAATATCAGCCGCTTTCTTCTGATAAAGGAAAGCTAAATCAGTTTAAATAATGTGTCAAAGTGATTGTTGAAGGGTGAAATGGCTTTAGACTTAAATTAGAGAAGGAGGAGCCTCATTAGCACAGTTACTGCTCAGCCAATGAGGCGACAGCTTAAGACACTGAGGGGAGGGATGACGGGCGTGTTTTTAGGAAGTTATCATTGAGTTAAATTGGTCCAACTGCTTGTTTTCCTGTTACAGAGGGAGGGAGGAGTCTAATTAGCATATGCACCATTCAGCCAATGAGGCGACAGCTTAAGAAACTAAGGGGCGGGGAAGGGGGCGTGTTCTCTGGAAGTGTTTGAATCATTGAGTTGAACTGTTCAAACTGCACTGTTTTTTTCTGTTATAGAGGGCAGAGCCTAATTGGCATAATCACCATTCAGCCAATGAGGCGACAGCTTCAGACTCTGAGGGGCGGGACAATGGGCGTGTTTTCAGGAAGTTATCATTGAGTTAAATTGGTCAAACAGCTTATTTTCCTGTTACAGAGGGAGGGGTCTAATTAGCATATGCACCATTCAGCCAATGAGGCGACAGCTTAAGAAACTAAGGGGCGGGGTAGGGGGCGTGTTCTCAGGAAGTGTTTGTGCTTGAATAATTGAGTTAAACTATTTAAACTGCTCTGGTTTTCCTGTTATAGAGGGCAGAGCCTAATTAGCATAATCATCATTCAACCAATGAGGTGACAGCTTATGAAACTAAGGGGTGGGGAAGGGGGCGTGTTCTCAGGAAGTGTTTGAATCATTGAGTTGAACCGTTCAAACTGCACTGGTTTTCCTGTTATAGAGGGCAGAGCCTAATTAGCTTAATTACCATTCAGCCAATGAGGTGACAGCTTAAGAAACTAAGGGGCGGGGAAGGGGCATGATCTCAGGAAGTTTTTGTGTTTGAATCATTGAGTTAAACTGTTCAAACTGCACTGGTTTTCTAGTTATAGAGGGAGGAGTCTATTTAGCATAATCATTATTCAGCTAATGAGCCAACAGCTTAAGAAATCAGGGGCGGGGCATGGGGTGCGTTGTCAGAAGGTTATTGTGTCTGAATCAGAACAGCATTATCAATGCAGTTTGACCAGTTAAACTCAAAGAGGGAGGAGCCTAATTAGCATAGTCAGCGTTAGCCAATTAGGAAAAAGCTTAAAACACTGATAAACGATGCAAGGGGCGTATAATCAGTATGTTACAGAGTCTGAACTATTGAGTTAGACTGGTCAAACTGCACTGGTTTTGCTGTCAATGAGGGCGGAGTCTAATTAGCATATTTATTATTCTGCCAATGAGGTGACCGGCTAAAACACCGTAGGGTGGGGCTGGAGGCCTGTTGTCAGGAAATTTCTGTCTGAATCAGAACAGCAAGATCAATGAACTCAAAGAGGGAGGAGACTAATTAGCATAGTCATCATTCAGCCAATGAGGCGACAACTTAAGACACCAAGGGGCGGATAATCAGTATGTTTCTAAATTAGACTGGTCAAACTCCACCTGTTTTCCAGACATAGAGGCAGGAGCCTAATTAGCATAATCACCATTCAGCCAATGAGGTAACTGTAATACACTGAAGGGCGGAGCATGTTGTCAGTAAGTTTGTGTCTGAACTATTGAGTTAGACTGGTCAAACTACACTGGTTTTCTAGTCACTGAGGGTGGAGCCTAATTTGCATAAGCACCTTTCAGCCAATAAGGTGTCAGTTCAGGACACTGAAGGGCGGAGCAGGAGGTGTGTTATCATTATCTGAGTTTGACTCGTAAAACGACTAATTTTCCTGTCACAGAGGGAGGAGTCAAATTAGCATAATCATCGTTCAGTCAATGAGGCATCAGTTTAAGACACTAAGGGGCGGAGCCAGGAGCATTCTGTCAATATGTGTCCAAGTCAGGATCGTTGACTTTGACTGGTATAACTCTACTTGTTTTACAGTCACAGAAGGCGGAGCCTAATTAGCATAGTCACCGTTCAGCCAATCAGGCATCAGTTTAAGACACTGAGGGGCAGGGCGGGGCAGGGGGCGTGCTGTCAGTATGTCTCTGAGTCTGAATCATTGAGTTCATCATCAGGGAGGATGAGGCCGTCATCGCGGTTCAGGCTGTTGAACTTGCGGAAGGAGACGTGCTGTGACCTCAGCATGGGTAAAGGGTCAAAGGTCACGGTTTTGGATGGGCTGGAGTAGTGGTTAATGGTGGTGAAGGTGAGGCTGGAGAATGTGCCGGTGCTGCTAGGAGAGATGGGCATCATGCTGTTCAGGATCAACGCCAAACAGTCGGCCACGTCTTTGTTCGGCGCGCAAGCCAACGCTGGAGTGTAACCTGGAAAATACAGCAGAAATGAAAATCAGCATCGATTTAAGCTCTGAACCATTCGAAATAATGCTTTTAATTCAGCATATTACCATTTGAATATATTACAAAATGTAATTTATTCATCTGATCTATTTAGTGCATCTTTGTTGAAATTAAGTATTAATTAAATTAAATAAAAATACTGTTGTGTATTTTGGTTGACTTTCATTGACTTTTCTATTTAAATTGATTTATTTTAACATGTATTATTATTATTATTATTATTAATAATTAAATCATCAGTTTATTAAATCATAAATCACTTTAACTAATTCATCACAGCAGTTTTTCTGCAACTTGTTACTTTTGGTAACTTTTAACAGCTTAAAATGGCTTTTTTCTGTTTAAATATATTTATTTTAAAAAGTAATTTGTAAATATTTATTAATAAAATGATCTTTTTTAATGCAACTGTGCTTACACAGTTTCTTTTCAAATAAGGAAATTAATAAATAATCTTACAAACCCCAAACATTTTTTAAATACAGAAAGTTGTTGCAGTTTTAGTTCAGTATTGAGGTGATATTAAACATTTTATAATGTTTCTGTAATCTGGAAAACACATAAAAATCAGCATCAGCATTTACTGCAGCTCAAAATACAACAAAATAAAAATATTTCTAGAAAAATGAGAACATTTTTAGGGAATATATATTTTAAATTGCAATAATTCTGAATATTACTGTTTAAATATATTATAAAATGTCATTTATTTATGTGAACTGCCATTTATGAACGATTTAATGCATCCTTGCTGAATTAAACTCTAAATATTTTCCCAAAGAATACAAATAAAAATACTCTCACTAAACTCTTATAACTTTTGGTCGACTTTTAACAATTTAAAATGATTATTTTCTGTTTAAATGTATTTAATTTAGCAAGCAATTTATCATTATTTACTGATTAAATTACTTCTTTACTAATTAAAACACTTACTTTTAAAATAAGGAAATTAATAAATAATCTTACAGAGCTAGTACATTTTATAAATATGTCAAATTGGTGCAATTGAGGGGCTATTAAACGTTTTTTAATCATTTTACATTTATATTAATTTGAATGTCTTTTATTGTAATTGATTTGTGTGCTTTAATCATTTTTATTAATAATTACTTCAGTTTTATCAAGCTATTTTAGTACATCAAGTTTAATGAAAACTGAGCTAAAATAAAGTTTATATATACTTTATACTTAATATATATATATATATATATATATATATATATATATATATATATATATATAATCCATAATTTCTTTTTATTTTGTAAACTTGGGAA
>NC_141039.2:2392500-2405000 GCF_052040795.2 Danio rerio
CCATCTTGCGGAAGACGTCCTGCTCCAGAAGCAGCTCCACACATGCGTCATGACCTGAGGTGATCAACACAGAACAACACATGAGAGAGCAGAGCCATGCTTAAAATATCATTATAATACCGTTAAAAAAGGTTCAAATACCGTTATAAGCAGCCCAGTGCAGCGGTGTGTATCCGCAGTTGTCCTTGAGGACGAGGATGGCCTTCTGGGCCTTCAGGAGGGCCCTCAGGACCCCAACATGACCACATGCTGCCGCCAGGTGGAGAGGAGAGCGCCCTCTACTGTCCTGGAGGTGAACACTGCAGCTGTGCTGAAGAAGTGCCTCCACACACACCACATGACCCATCACTGCCTGTAACACACACATACACACATGAGCACACACATAAACATACACATGCACACACACACACGCATAAGCACACACATAAACATAAACACTCACACACGCATAAACACACAAACATAAACACACACGCATAAGCACACACAGAAACATAAACACTCACACACGCATAAGCACACAAACATAAACACACACGCATAAGCACACACAGAAACATAAACACTCACACACGCATAAGCACACACATAAAAACAAACACACACGCATAAACATAAACAAACATGCATAAGCACACGCATAAACATGAACACTCACACGCATAAGCACACACAAACAAACACACACGCATAAGCACACACATAAACATACACACACACACACACACACACACACATGGGCATAAGCGCACACAAACAAACACACGCACATGCATAAACAAACGCACACACATAAACATAAACACACAAACATAAACACACACGCATAAGCACACACAGAAACATAAACACACGCATAAACACACAAACATAAACACACACGCATAAGCACACACAGAAACATAAACACTCACACACGCATAAGCACACACATAAAAACAAACACACACGCATAAACATAAACAAACATGCATAAGCACACGCATAAACATGAACACTCACACGCATAAGCACACACAAACAAACACACACGCATAAGCACACACATAAACATACACACACACACACACACACACACACATGGGCATAAGCGCACACAAACAAACACACGCACATGCATAAACAAACGCACACACATAAACATAAACACTCACACACCCATAAACACACAAACATAAACACACACGCATAAGCACACACAGAAACATAAACACTCACACACGCATAAGCACACACATAAAAACAAACACACACGCATAAACATAAACAAACATGCATAAGCACACGCATAAACATGAACGCTCACACGCATAAGCACACACAAACAAACACACACGCATAAACATAAACAAACATGCATAAGCACACGCATAGACATGAACACTCACATGCATAAGCACACACAAACAAACACACACGCATAAGCACACACATAAACATACACACACACACACACACACACACACATGGGCATAAGCGCACACAAACAAACACACGCACATGCATAAACAAACGCACACACATAAACATAAACACTCACACACCCATAAACACACAAACATAAACACACACGCATAAGCACACACATAAACATAAACACACGCATAAAAGCACACATAAACATTAACACACACAGATACAAACACAAATGCATAAGCACACACATCAACAAACACACACGCATTAAGCACACACATAAACAAATACACACGCACACGCGCACAAATAAACACAAACATGCATGGACGCGCACACACACAAACAAATCCACGCATAAGCAAACGTATAGAGACATACATGCATGTAGACACACACACACACACACACACACACACACGCATAAACACAAACACACACACACACGCATAAGCACAAACATACATATACAAACATATGCATACAAACACAAACACATACACACGCACACACATGCTCAGTTTTCATGTTATACGGGGACTACAGAATAGAAGCATATTCTGTAAGTGTGTGTGTGTGTGTGTGTGTGCGTGCGTGTGAGACTGACCCCACGGTGAAGGGCCGTCCTGCCGCATTTATCTCTGGCCTCCACACTGGCTCCTTTACTCAGAAGAAGATACACACAATCTGTGTGTCCACCCAGAACAGCCAACATCAGAGGAGTCCTGAGCACAACACACACACAGACACACACATCAGACCCAGTCACACAATTCTGTGTTATTGAATCACACACATATTGAGAGACTCACTGTCCTCTCCCGTCCCGTGTGTTGATGTTGATCTGCTGGTCAGAGTTGCTGATGAGCAGACGCACACACTCCGAGTGACCATTCATGGCTGAAGACACAAACACACAATCACATACAAACACACAGAAAACACACTTCGGCAATTTGATCATCAAAAGTTTTATTTCCAGTATCTTGTTAAATCTACACCATGAAGGATTGAGGCACTTCTGAAGGCAAAAGAGGGTCCAACACAGTATTACTAAGGTGTACCTAATAAAGTGGCCGGTGAGTTTTTCTATGTATATTTTAAATCGACAATTGTGTGTGTGTGTGTGTGTGTGTGTGTGTGTGTGTGTTGCAGACCTGCGCAGTGAACAGCGTTCCTCTTGTGTGTGTAGTCCTTCAGCATGACAGACGCTCCCTGAGTGAGCAGGATCTCCACACACTCCACGTGACCCTTAAACGCCGCCAGACTGAGAGGTGTGTGACCCTGCGGCGTCCTCACATCCACATCCAGCAGAGACTCAACCAGCAGCTCCAGGGCGTGATGGTGACCGTGATACGCCTGAAACACACAAACACCTTGCTCAATTGGTACTAATGGACCCAAAGTGTGCCAAGAAAATCTCCCCCACACCATTACACCACCACCACCAGCCTGAACCGCTGATATAAGGCAGGATGAATCCATGCTTTTATGTTGTTGAGGCCAATTCTGACCCGACCATCTGAATGTGTCAGCAGAAATGGAGACTCATCAGAGCAGCAACGTTTCTCCAATCTTCTATTGTCCAGTTTTGGTGAGTCTGTGTGAATTGTAGCCTCAGTTTCCTGTTCTTAGCTGACAGGAGCGGCACCCGGTGTGCTCTTCTGCTGCTGTAGCCCATCCGCCTCAAGGTTGGACGTGTTGTGTGTTCAGAGATGCTCTTCTGCAGATCTCGGTTGTAACGAGTGCTTATTTGAGTTACTGTTGCCTTTCCATCAGCTGGAACCAGTCTGGCTATTCTCCTCTGACTATCAACAAGGCATTTGCGCCCACAGAACTGCCGCTCACTGGATATTTCCTCTTATTCAGTAAACCCTAGAGATGGTTGTGCATGAAAATCTCAGTAGATCAGCAGTTTCTGAAATACTCAGAGCAGCCCGTCTGGCAGCAGCAACCATGCCACGTTCAAAGTCACTTAAATCCACTTTCTTACCCATTCTGATGCTCACTTTGAACTGCAGCAGATCGTCTTGACCATGTCTACATGCCTAAATGCATTGAGTTGCTGCCATTTGATTGGCTGATTAGAAATTTGCGTTAGGCTGATTAGGTGTACCTAATAAAGTGGCCGGTATATATACTGTATGTATATATAAATTTTTTTAAACTTAATATTTACATTTTATTTGAGCTTTATTTTAAGTAGCAAAATATTATCTTTATTATTTTTAATTTAATTATTTTAGTTAACAATAACAATATTACAACCCAATTTAATTTTTTTTGTTTTTTACAAATAGAGTTTTTCGACTGAACAAGACATATTGCACAATACAGAATAGAAATATGAACAGAAAATATGAAAACTGAACTCACCGCTAAGTGTAAAGGGCTGATGGGAGGCTGGACGTCTGTGTCGTGTATGATTGATGCAGACGTGTCCATCAGCTGAAAACACACACACACACACACACACACACACACACACACACACACACACACACACACACACACACACACACACACACACACACACACACACACACACACACACACAGTACACTCATGGATTTTTGCAGAACTGAAATCAGATTACATCACCAACAATTAAAAGATGTATGATCTGAAAAAGCAGAGCAAAAACATCCATCAATCCAGTAAATAGCCTCGATTTAAATCCCCTGTTGTGTTTCTTGTGGCCATTAGAGAGCAGCACTGCACAGACATTGTGAATTAACACAGAAATGCAGATTTACACTCACCACATCTAACGGCGTTTCATTGGCGATCTGCAAAATGAAGCACATGTTTGAGCTCCAGACACACAGTAGCAGGGTTAAAGCTTTAGTTTTAGAGTTTAGATGAAGAACTGACCAGCTCCAGACACACTCGGTGACCGTACGCTGAGGCGTAATGAACAGCGCTGTATCCGTCTTTATCCCTGAGAGCTGGATGAGCATCATTCCTCAGCAGATACTCAAGACACCTGACACACACACACACACACACACACACACACACACACACACACACACACACACACACACACACAGTTATGACTAATATAATATAGTGATGACCAGTCGTGTAAAGCAGGGGTCACCAAACTTGTTCCTGCAGGTCCAGTGTCCTGCAGATTTTCACTCTAACCCTAATCAAACACACCTGAACAAGCTAATCAAGGTCTTACTAGGTATACTAGAAACATCCAGGCAGGTGTGTTCAGGCAAGTTGGAGCTAAACCCTGCAGGGACACCGGCCCTCCAGGACCGAGATTGGTGACCCCTGGTATAAAGTAATAAGTTAGAAATACTCAAATTACTGTAATTCAGTAGTTTTTCTCAGGAATTGTTCTTTACTAAGTAGTTTTATAAATTTGTTCTTTTCTTTTGGGTACGTGTTTAGTGCTGTATCAGTACTTTAACTCCACTACTTTCCTTTAATTTGCAGTCACTATTTTTTTCTTGTCTATGGGGATCATAAAAATCAGTCCTGTGACTCAGACTGTGAATTACAAGTCTGCAGCACCATCAGTGTGTCTATAAAAGTCCCCACCAGAATGTAG
This sequence comes from Danio rerio, assembly GCF_052040795.2. Lineage (NCBI taxonomy): Eukaryota > Metazoa > Chordata > Actinopteri > Cypriniformes > Danionidae > Danio > Danio rerio. Next base: position 2,397,485 of record NC_141039.2, read on the forward strand.
AAACAAGTATATGTGTGTGTGTGTGTTTGTGTGTGTGTGTGTGTGTGTGTGTGTCACTCACTTGCCATCACAGTCTGCAGCAGCAGTGTAGTGTAATGGACTGCAGCCTCTGATGTCTCGCTCGTTCACACTCGCTCCAGAACCAACCAGAGCAAACAGACACTGATAGTTACAGTTAGCAGCAGCGTAATGCAGCGCCGTCCTGACACACAGACAGAAACAGAAATCATAATCATATTCCTCCTGCTAGAATTGGGATCTGCTTTATCAATCCAGCAGCATCTGTGCTGGGAAACTGAAAGAAAATATATAGCCCAGTCTCTCTGAAAAATATAAAATAAAATAAAATATAACAAAATATAATATAATATAATATAATATAATATAATATAATATAATATAATATAATATAATATAATATAATATAATATAATATAATATAATATAATATAATAAAGTATAATATAATATAATATAATATAATATAATATAATATAATATAATAAAGTATAATATAATATAACAAAATATAATATAATATAATATAATATAACAAAATATAATATAATATAATATAATATAATATAATATAATATAATATAATATAATATAATAAAGTATAATATAATATAATATAATATAATAAAATACAATTTAATATGATATACAATATATTAAAAAACGAATATATAGTAATTTATTTATTTAATAAATTGTATCATAAACTTTAAGTGTATATATGCACTATACTATATTATATTAACATTGCATAACGTTAAATGCATACAAAATTGCTTCAATAAAATATTTAAAAAATTGCATAAGAGAAATTTTATGATATAATTTATAGATGTATTAAAATTAGATAAACATAAAACAAATACAAATTAAATGTGGATAAACGGATAAAAGATTTTTAATTAAAACTACATTTTTGAAATTTTAAAACACGTCTTTAATTATAATATTAATGAAATAATGATGTGCTTCAATTAGATTTAAATACATATACATTAAACAAGCTTGGTGACCAGAGAAGAATTACATTAAACAAATCAAAACTGATTTCTGGGTTAATATATGTTTGATAATCTGAAATATTTCACCTCCCAAATCGGTCTTTCCTGTTAAAATCAGCACCTGTGTTCAACAACAGATTTAAGCACTCCAGATTCCTGCAGAAAGACAAGTTAAACACACAAGACAATAAACACAGGACACAAGAGAGCGCTGATGAGCCAATCAGAGAGAAGTAATGCTGCGACTGACCCTCCTGCAGCCGCCGCATGCAGACACGTCCTGCCAAAGTCATCCGCCGTATCTATGTCAAAACCTGAACCAAAAACATCAACATCATCACTAAACCACAGCTTTATGCTCAAAAATCACTTTTAAAAAGGGCCTTGATTATGATTTCAGTTTAGTTAGTGTGTAATGTTGCTGTTTGACTGCAAAGAAAATCAATAGCACTAAAAGTTTGGTGCTAAAATAGATTTTATTTAAAATTTTAAAGAGACATAAAACAAGCTGCTGAGAAACTGCAATAAGAAATTCCAGAGTTTGTGACATCACAGTTCTACAATTTACATAAACCCCACCCCCTTAATGATGTATCCTTTGAAATGTATTAAGAAGTGGGCAAATCAGAAAACACTGACCAATCAGAGTTCATTGTGCATATCTGGGGGAGGGGCTTCATAAAAATAGGAAGTCAGCAGATGATTATTAGGAAAACAGAAGTGTAGAATAAAGGTAAAATATGAATAAAAATAACAGAAAATAAAAAAACATTAACATTAACCGTGTTAACTCATTAATTCATGGCCTTTAAAGAAAATGTTTCCGCATGTTTTACCTGAGGAGAGAAGTTTCCGGCAGCAGTCGGAGAATCCACTCAGTGCTGCCAGATGGAGAGGGAACATGCCATGGATGCCCCGCCTACAGTGGGCGGAGTCACATGATCAGTGCCAGCGCATATATTAGCCATAACTGTGAAAACACACTCTCTGACTCACTTTGCTGTGTCAGCACCGTTGGTTATGAGTGTGTTGATGAGCAGCTCGTGACCATATCGAGCCGCTATATGAAGAGGAGAGTTTCCGTTCTCATCCTCACAGTTGATCTCTGCACCTACAGATGAAGAGGAAGATAAACAAGAGATGGGCAAAAAATCATAATAATAACATTAATAATAATAATAATAAAATAATATAAATAATAATAATAATAACATTAATAATAATAATAATAATAATAATAATAATAATAATAATATTAATAATAATAAATAATAACATCATTAATAATAAAAACAACAACAACAATGATAAATATATAATATATAATAATAATAATAGCATTAATAATAATAACAATAATAATAATAATAATAATGATGATAATAACAACAATAATAACATTTATAATAATAATAATAATAATAACATCAATAACAACAACAACAACAACAATAATATATATAATATATAATATTAATAATAATAATAATAATAATAGCATTAATAATAATAATAATAATAATAATAATAATAATAATAATAATGATAATAACAACAATAATAACATTTATAATAATAATATTAATAATAACAATAATAATAATAACAACATCAATATTATTAATAATAATAATCATAATAGCATTAATAATAATTATAATAACATTAATAATAATAATAATAACAATAATATTAATAATAATAAACTTTATTTTTAAATAGCGCTTTTAAAGGTAGACTGTAAATAATGCTTTTCTTACTTGGATTTTGTCTCTTGATTTTACTCCGAATACCTAAAACTTCTTTAATCAAGAAACATTTTTAGATAAGCAAAAAATATAAATAAAATGTCAAAATTAAGTGAGTTTTTCCTTAAAACAAGCAAAATAATCTGCCAATGGGGTGAGCGAAATAGTCTCATGTCAACAAGATTATTTTGTGTATCACTTTGGCAGATTACTTCACTTGTTTTAAAGGTAAACTCTGCTAGTTTTGGCATATTATTTGTTAAAATGAGACTACATTGTTTTACTTGTCTAGAAAACACTTCTTGATTTAAGCATTTTTAGATATTTGGACAATAAAATGAGACAAAAAAATCTCAGCAATAAAAGCATTATTCGTACTGCAGCTCGAAGTGCTTTACAAACATAGTAAAAGTTCAATATAAATGAAAATAAACAGATGTAAACACGAATATAGGTAAATACAAACAAACCCTCACCGTTCTGAATGATGGCCTGTGATCTGGAGTATCGGCCGTGAATGGCTGCCATGTGGAGAGGAGTTTTACCATCTTTACTCTGGAGGAGAAGTTACATTAATATTTATAAAAAAAAAGACGTATGTTCACCGTGGTATTATTTAATTAATCATGTATATAAACTACCTGACGAAAGTCTTGTCACCTATTTAGGAACAACAAATAATAACATGACTTCCAGTTGATGATTTGGTATCAGAAGTAGCTTAGAAATATGAAATATGAAAGGCAAAGGCCTTAAGATGATGCTAATTTGAGCACAATAAAATATGATCATGTCTTGATTTTGACTGATTTCATTAGGACAGTGCGCTCTGACTCTGCTTAGACTAAAGTGTCATCACTGAACAGAAATAATGTCCAGTATAGAATATAAAGTCCTGCTGCAGTGGAGACAGAATGAATGTGTCTGACTCCATCATGAGCTTGGAGGACTGCATCCATACATCTCTGACATGACTCAAATCACTGATTAATAAAGTCATCTGGAATGGCAAAGAAAGCGTTCAGCAGGACTCCCAGAGTTCATCAGGATTCTTTTGATTCATCTTCAATGCCTTCTTATTCATCTTAACCCAGACATGCTCAAAAATGTTCATGTCTGGTGACTGGGCGGGCCAATCCTGGAGCAGATCTCTCGCACACCCCCATATTGAATGTAACCCCAAACCATGATTTTTTTCTTCACCAAACTTGACTGATTTCTATGAGAATCTTGGTCCATGCTGGTTCCATGATGATTGGGAGGCAGTTTGACAGATGATTCAGCAGAGAAATCGACCTTTTTAACACTTTTACCCATGATCAACTTGAAGTCAAGGTATTATTTGCTGCTCTTACAAATGGGATCCACAACAAGACTCTTGTCAGGTAGTATATATGTGGTTAATGCAGTAAAATTGTGAAATATTATTGCAAATTAAAATAACTTTAAATATTTTAAAATGCAATTTATTTTGTAATCTGTTGCAGAATTTTCAGCATTTACAGCATTTGTGATCAAACACACAGTATGGCACTAGATAATGCACATCTTCATAATCTTCAAAATGCATTTGCATTAATTTTAACTATATTATTAAGTGAGGTTTATTTATAAACTCATTTTGAGAGGATCACGTGCTTATGATTTATCATGGCCGGCCTCGTATTACGCCCCATTCACACGGGGCTTCAGCGTCAACGCTTGACTGAAGGCGTGTCTGAGGTTGGGGCTGAAGCGATCGTCAAAGCAGCTTTAGCCAATGAAATTCAGTCAGCAATAGGCCACTGTCTAGCTGGTGTATTTGCATACAGCGATCTGATTGGCTGACGCATTCGATCCACAATGCAGTTCGGCAACGCCTGACGTCACCCATTCAAAGTGAATGGGAAGTGTTGACGCTGACGCCCCGTGTGAATGGAGCGTCAGCTAATCATTATCTTCCAATCATATGAGCCCTAAGCTACTATAAATAACCACAGCTTTCAGTCCATTTCATCTTCGTTTGGAAGAAATCCCCCCCCCCCCCCTACCTCCCCAATTCTGCTCCTTTACCATTGATCGGGCGGCACGGCGGCCCAGTGGTTAGCACTGTGAGCCCCACAGCAAAAACACTGCCGGCCCTGGTCCCGCCGGTTGTCCCCGGGTTCTCAAGTTTCCTTCCACCATCCAAAGATATACATCATGCATAAAAATCAAACACTTGTCTAACCCCCTTTTCTCACGTGTTCCCTTAGCTACCGGAGCCGGGGACTTCTGAAATCCACTGAGCTCAGGCTCCCCTTTTGCTCTGCGAACGGGAGGAAACCCCGGACTCGAGGATCCATTGAGCTTGGGGCTCTCTCATGCCAAACAAGCTTAGCTGTGAACTCTTGAACCTGCATTAATTCTTAGGTTAATTCCTCGGTTTTTGTGACCAATCAAGCCTCTTAAATGTAAAGACTTTTATATAAATATTTGTATTTCTTATTTGCAACAATGCACCTATTGCACACACACCATCTAGATGTATAGATTTAACTTCATCATTTTTTATGTTTACTATATTTTCCACTTATTTATAAGTGCTTCTGTCTTCTTGTGTTGATATGTGTGTATGCGTGTACCCTGCGCTCCTGAAAATGACCAAAAAAATGGCAAATCATTTTATAAATCCACCTTCTGATTCTGACTCTTTCTGGTTTATTTACTGTATTTCCATTTAATATGTGCAGCCTTTGTGCAGATAAGTTCTTTTGAAAACAACATTCATGTTCACATTACATTAAAGACCAAAATCAGCCTAAATGTACAGTTGTCAGAATTATTAGCCCCCTGTAAATTTTCTCCCAAGGAGAGCAGATTTTTTCAGCACATTTCTAATCATAATATTTTAATAACTCATCTCTAATAACTGATTTATTTTATCTTTGCCATGATGACAGCACATGATATTTGACTAGATTTCCTTCAAGACACTTCTATACAGCTTAAAGTGACATTTAAAGGCTTAACTAGGGTAATCAGGGTAAAGTTAGGGTAATTAGGCAAGTCATTGTATAACAGTGGTTTGTTCTGTAGACAATCCAAAACAAATATAGCCTAAGGGGGCTAATAATATTGAAATAAAATGCTTTTTAAAAAATTAAGAACTGCTTTTATTCTAGCCAAAATAAAACAAGTAAAACTTTCTCCACAAGAAAAAATATTATAGGAAATACTGTGAAAAATTCCTGAATCTGTTCAACATCATTTGGGAAATATTGAGAAAAGAAAATAACTGTGACTTCATCTGTAAATCTAGTGTTAAATGTGTGGGACCTTGCAGTTGAGGTTGGCTCTGTTGGCGATGAGCAGCTCCAGGCAGAGAGCGCCCTGACGGGACGCAGCGGTGAAGTGCAGGGCAGAAAAGCCCTTCTCGTTGACCTGATTGACATCTGCTCCTGCCGCTATCAGCTCGTTCACCACCACATCCTGGCCGTTAAAACACGCCAGATGGAGAGCCGTGTTTCCATACGCATTCGGCTCATTTATCTAAACACACACAAACATCAGATGCTTTAACACGTTTCAGTCATTGTTTCTATACTGAATTTGAAACAGCACAATCTATCTCCAGGATAACAAGCAGATATTTCTAAAATCCCTTGTAGCAGAAATAAATATTTAATACTATAATTAATTTTCCTTATATGCCAGTAATTGAACCGATTCCACTGCATAATAATATAATGCTGTTCTTCTGAAGCATTTGAAATATGAAGTGGATAAAGCGTTTTCAGAAATGATAATAACAATTATTATAATTATCTTGAGTAGCTAATGATATATCTGGATGATTTGTGACACTGAAAACTGCAGAAATAATGCTAAAAATTCAGATTAGCATTAGATAAATACATTATATAGTAATTGAAAATTTGACTTATAAAATAAATAAGCAAACAAATAAATTGACCTTTCATGCAGATGATTAATGCAGAGATAATTAAGCCGTTCTTTAATAAAAATAATACATTTATGTTGATTTGCTTGATATATTATATTATATTATATTATATTATATTATATTAAATTACATTATATTATATTATATTGTATTATGCCTAAATCCCTTACACAATGCATAACCATTTTATTAATCTAAATTTATAATTTTTTATATTTCATATAAATAAATAAATAAACAAATAAATAAATGATATTCATAAATAAATAAATAAACATATTTATAAAATAAATAAAATAATAAAAATATTTATAAATAAATAAAATAATAAAAGAAATAAATAATTAACAAATATATAAACAAATAAATACAATTTCTAAATAATTAAAATGAATAAATAAACGTATATATGTACTTTTCTAAATAATTTTTTTTGCATATTATATATATATATAAATATAAATATATATATATATATATATATATATATATATATATATATATATATATATATATATAAATATATATATATAAATATAAAGTTTTTTTAAATAAATTTATTATTACTATTAAATGTATTAATTAATATTTCTTTTTAATGTTTCTTAAATGTTATGTATTAAGTTATGCATTTTAGTAATTAAATTTTGATTTAAAAATAAAATAAATTATGGAAAAGTAAGATATATAACAATAACAATAATAATAATAATAATAATAATAATAATAATAATACTAATAATAATAATAATAATAATAATTCATATTTAGAATACATATCATAAGCGCTTAATTTATTTATGAACTATAAAATTGAAAGAACA
>NC_141039.2:2410000-2415000 GCF_052040795.2 Danio rerio
AAGTATAACATACAATAAGTTTATACATTATAGGAAATAAAGGCAAGCGATAAGTCAATATACAGAATGTACGTGGTTACATTAATCATTAACTTATCTTTGCGCTCAGCCAAAACACGTTACCTGAGAACAAGTAATAGATTCCAATGCCCAAAGTCAGGGAATATGTCGTTAGATAAAGACAACAAGATGAATGAAATATCCCGTTTAATAAATATAGTGAGATTAGATCCAGCGGGAGATGCTTGATGAGAAGTCCGACTACCACAGCTCTCATCTGGGTACATGGGCTGCAGCGCTTGCCCGAGAGCGTCTGTGTGGTCACGTGATGTGCGTTTTCAGCGTTTTGGTGTGGACGGAGAGCAGTTCAGAAACGCTGGGTAAAACGCGAGTGTGGACGCGGATCGTTTTCATTCTAAAACGCCGTTTTAAAACTAAAACGTACTAGTGTAAACGGGGCCTGAGATGTATTCATACCGGACAGAATGAGCAGCTCGATGATCTCAGCGTCCCCCAGATATGCAGCAGCGTGAAGCGGCGTCCTCTTCTCACTGTCCTGAGGAGACACAAACACAACAATTAATAATAAAACACCAGTTTTTTAAAACTCACTGTAGTAAGGCTGCACAATAAAGCACTTTAGCATCGATATCACAATGTTAAGTCAGGATTATAGTCAATCAAAAGCTGAGAATACATGAGATTTGTGGAGTCACTGCAAGTGTAATCATTTACATTTACATTTACATTTAGTCATTTAGCAGACGCTTTTATCCAAAGCGACTTACAAATGAGGACAAGGAAGCAATTTACACAACTATAAGAGCAACAATGAATAAGTACTAAAGGCAAGTTTCAGGTCTGTAAAGTCTAAGAAGGGAAGTGTTAGTAGTTTTTTTTTTTTTTTTTTTGTGCAATTAGTGTGATATTCAAAGAGGCAATTGCAGCTTAGGAAGTGAAGTGGAGACTAAATAGTTGAGTTTTTAGTCGTTTCTTGAAAATAGCGAGTGACTCTGCTGTTCTGATGCAGTTAGGGAGTTCATTCCACCAACTGGGCAGATTGAGCGTGAGCGTTCGCGAAAGTGATTTTTTCCCTCTTTGGGATGGAACCACGAGGCGACGTTCATTCACAGAACACAAGTTTCTGGAGGGCACATACATCTGCAGAAGTGAGTGCAGATAAGAAGGTGCTAGGCCAGAAGTCACTTTGTAGGCAAACATCAGAGTTTTGAATTTGATGCGAGCAGCAACTGGCAGCCAGTGCAAACGGACTAGCAGCGGAGTGACATGTGCTCGTTTAGGTTCATTGAAGACAACTCGTGCTGCTGCATTCTGGAGCAGTTGAAGAGGCTTGATAGAGTTAGCTGGAAGCCCAGCTAGTAGAGAGTTGCAGTAATCCAGTTTGGAGAGAACAAGAGCTTGAACAAGGAGTTGAGCTGCATGTTCAGATAAGAAGGGTCGGATCTTTCTGATGGTATAGAGTGCAAATCTGCACGATCGAGCAGTTGTAGAAATGTGGTCAGAGAAGTTTAGTTGGTCATCAATCGTTACTCCAAGGCTTTTCACCATTTTGGATGCAGTAATGGTTGCCCCATCCATCTGGATTGAAAAGTTATGGTGTAGAGTCGGGTTGGCAGAAACTACAAGCATTTCCGTTTTTGCGAGGTTCAGCTGAAGATGATGATCTTTCATCCAGTGTGAAATATCCAACAGGCAGGCTGAGATACGAGCTGGAACCGAGGGATCATCAGGATGAAAAGAGAGGTATAGCTGGGTATCATCAGCATAGCAGTGGTAGGAGAATCCATGTCTCTGGATGACTGGTCCTAGAGATGATGTGTAGATGGAGAAGAGAAGTGGCCCAAGAACAGAGCCTTGAGGTACCCCAGTGTTTAGATGCTGTAGGTTGGACACCTCTCCCCTCCAAGACACCCTGAATGAATGATAATCATAACAGAGTGAAACTTTACCATTTCAAGAAAATGTAAAGCATTCAGGCACAGTCAAGTATTTTGGTAAGACTTTATTTTGATGGTCCCTATTGCACATTTTGTTGACTACAAGTAGCATTGAACTACATGCCAAGTACTTCTCATCGGAGTATTAGTAGACTGTCTGCTGAATATCTGCTGATGCTGCTCCTTCAACAGACATTTACCTGACTATAAAAAAGTACATGTCAACTTACACTAACCCCAACTTAAATTCAACAAAATGTGTTAAAGGCACCATCTAAATAAAGTGATATCAATATTATTAACTTTAATGAAGAAAAAATGTAGTGATTTATTAGTACAATGAAGAGTGTACAGTGTTATTTTGCATTACTACATTACTGTATCTGAATACTGTTTGACTGCCTGAAGAGACTCATACAGAACTGTTAATTTTTTTGTAATTATTCTTGCATTTTAATTTTTTTATACATAATTCACACTCTTAGAAAAATCAACCCAACCACTCTAAACATGATTTGGATTCAACAAATGATTTTTCCTAAATAGAGCTATTCAAGCCATCTGGTGAAGTATTTCTCATATCGCAATATATATATATATATATATATATATATATATATATATATATATATATATATATATATATATATATATATATATATATATATATATATATATATATATTGTAGTGTGCAATTAATTTAGCTCTTTTCAGCAATACACAGACTGTACACTCCCTTTTAATATTTTGTGGTTAGTACACTATTTCCGTTTTGAAATTGTAAATTTTTACTATTTCTACTATTTAAAATGTACAAAATTTCTAATTAGAAAAAAATTATATATTTTTTTATATTATAAAATGTAAATATAATATTATAAAATTCTAATATGTATATATATATATATATATATATATATATATATATATATATATATATATATATATATATATATATATACAGTTGAAGTAAGAATTGTTAAGCTCCCTTTGATTTTTCTTTTTAAAATATTTCTCAAATGATGTTTAACAGAGAAAGGAAATTGACAGTATGTCTGATAATATTTTTTCTTCTGGAGAAAGTCTTATTTGTTTTATTTCAGCTAGAATAAAAGCAGTTTTTAATTTTTTAAACATCATTTTAAGATCAATATTATTAGCCCCTTTAAGCTATTTTTTTTGATAGTCTACAGAACAAACCATCGTTATACAATAACTTGCCTAATTACCCTAACCTGCCTAGTTACCCTAATTACCCTAGTGAAGCCTTTAAATGTCACTTTAAGCTGTATAGAAGTGTCTTGAAGAATATCTAGTTTAATATTATTTACTGTCATCATGGCAAAGATAAAATAAATCAGTCATTAGAGATGAGTTATTAAAACTATTATGAGTAGAAATGTGTTGCTCTGCACTCCGTTAAACATAATTGGGGGAAAAAATAAACAGGGGGCTAATAATTCTTCAACTGCAGAATTCAACTGTACATATAAATATATAACATACAACAGACATAAAACTGAACTTTTTCTTACATAACAGCATGCTACATTCTCCTTACAAACATACAAGACATAATTAATGTACATAGATGCAACACATTTACAATTAAAGTCGGAACTATTAGCCCCTCTGAATTATTAGGATGGTTTGTTCTGTAGACTATCAGAAAACAATATAGCTTAAAGGGGCTAATAATTTTGACCTCAAAATGGTGTTTAAAAAATTTAAAAACGCTTTTATTCTAGCCAAAATAAAACAAACAAGACTTTCTCTAAAAGCAAAAATATTATCAGACATACTGTGAAAATGTTCTTGCCCTGCTAAACATCATATGGGAAATATTTAAAAAAAAGAAAACAAAGGGAGCTAATAATTCTGACCTCAACCGTTATTGTATTTTATTAATTTTTTTTTAACTTTTTTTTCCTTGTAAAAATACAGTAAAACTGTAATGTTATTTGCATTTAAGATTGCTCTTTTTCAATGGAATATTTTTTAGATATAAATAATTCCTGGAAAACATGCTTCATTTTTAAACTAGTTCGAAAACTGTTTTGCTGCTCAATATGAAATCTTAAAAAAATACATTCCCTGTCACTTTCCATAACATCCGTGCATTCCTGCTGAATAAACATATTAATAACTTCCTCTAAAATCCTCTATAAAAAATAATGCAGGAGAAATGCATCAACCAATCTAATTCTCTAGTATCACATCATATATTTGATTTAATCTTCATGGGAAACACAATGCAACATGATTAAATACAATAAAAACATTCAAACAAACACAAACACAAGTCATTTACATCAATCCTATTTCATTAAAATATGATAAATATTATAAAACGTTTCCCAGCAATTTTTCAGTTTGAGGCTGGAAGGGCATAAAAAATATGCTGGAATAGTTGGCGGTTCATTCCGCTGTGGCATCCCCTGATAAATAAGGGATTAGGTTGAAAAAAAAAATTAATTAATGAATTAATTTCTTAGTGAAACTTGCCTGAATAATTGTTAAAGTGAGTTCACTTTATATAAAAAAAAATCTTAAAACATTAAGAGCAGGATTCAGTGCAGTAAAAAATGTTCATCACATACTTCTGAATGACTGCAGCTCACAAACACACAACGAAACGCATATCGGCTGGAGAGAAAGCTACTTTTGCAGTTCACCTCTGATTTGCATGTGTTTTGCCCTCCGTTTGACAGCTCTGTGTGTGATGCATGTGCGGTTCGAGCTGGGTGTGTGATATTTGATACACACACTGGATTCTTGCGCATGGCACACACTGATGTATTTGTATGGCTGTGTGTGTGTGTGCGTGTGTGTGTGTGTGTGTGTGAGATCCATACCGATCAATGTGGCCACAGATCTCCTGAGGCAGAAACATGAGACATTCAGCTGAAGTCAAGATTATTCGCCCTCCTGTTATTTCTTTTCTAAATATTTCCCAAATGATGTTTACCAGATTCAGGAAATTTTTACAGTATGTCTGATAATATTTTTTCTTCTGGAGAAAGTCTTATTTGTTTTATTTT
>NC_141039.2:2420000-2442500 GCF_052040795.2 Danio rerio
CTTGCCTAATTACCCTGATTTTACCCTAATTAACCTAGTTAAGCCTTTAAATGTCACTTTAAGCTGAATAGAAGTGTCTTGAAGAATATCTAGTCTAATATTATTGACTGTGATCATGGCAAAGATAAAGTAAATCAGTTATTAGAGATGAGTTATTAAGACTTATATGATTAGAAATGTGCTGAAAAAACAGAAATGGGTTAAAAAATAAACGGTGGCTAATAATTCTGGCTTCAACTGTATTTCTTAATGGATTTGTGTTGGCATACTATGGTAGAAACCCTGATGGCAGCTGACAGAGGGAGATGAGCATGTCTGTATTTGTCTTCAGATAATAACAAGAGCAGATCACGACATGCGCCTATTAAAGCCTCCAAGACATTCAGCTCTTCATTTTTTTAAAGATCATTGCTGATATCTGCTGTTTTACACACAGAGCATCAGCAGATCACCGTGGCTATTAATACTCCAATGCATTCTTGATTTTGTCATGGAATAAAATATTAATAATTGCAACTTCTCCACTGTCTAGTGCAAATATTTTTATATTTCTCAAAATTGCAAGTTGGAAATAAAACTGCAAATATGACTTTTTTTTTTTCCATCGGAAAAGTTTCATATCATATATCATATAGTCTCAAGCTTCCATTTATTCTCAGAATTTTTCTATTTATTTCTATTTCTATTTTAGAACATTTCTATTTATTTCTTAGAATGAGGAGTCGGGCATTTTAATCTTTTTCTCAGAATGTAGAGTGGCACATTTCTCTTTATTTCTTAGAATTGGGAACCTCATTTTTCTATTTAATTCTCTCAACTGACCCTCACATTTCCATTTATTTCTCTAAACGAGGAGTTGCAAAATCCGATTTTCTGAATCCGAATTCTCGCATTTCTATTTATTTCTCAAATGAAGAGCTGCACATTTCCATTTACTTCTCAGAATTGGGAACCTCACATTTCTATTTATTTCTCACAATTCTGAGTCTCGAATTTGTATTTTTTTGAAGTTGCACATTTCTATAATTCTTAGAATTGAGCCTCACATTTCTATTTTTTTTTTCAGAATAGAGTCTGACATTTCTATTTAATTCTCTGAATGAAGCCTCACACATCTCTATTTATTTCTCAGAATGAAGAGTCTGGCATTTAAATGTTTTCTAAGAATAAAGAGAGGCACATTTCTATTTATTTCTTAAAATTGGGAACCTCACATTTCTATTTAATTCTTTCAATTGATCCATATTTCTATTTATTTTTTCTAAATGAGGAGTCTCACATTTCTATTTATTTCTCTGAACGAAAAGCTGCAAAATTCTTTTCTTTTTCTTCAAAATTCTGAATCTCCCATTTCTATTTATTTCTCAATTCTGAATCTCACATCAAAAAAATTTTTTTCTCAGAATGAAAAGTTGCACATTTCTATTTCTCAGACTAGGAAATCTTACATTTTTATTTATTTATTTACATTTCTGTTTATTTATCAAAATTAAGTCTCACAATTAATTTTTTTTCTCAGATTATGACTTACATTTCTGTTATTTGTAAGAATGAAGAGCCGCACATTTCTATTTTCTTCTTAGAATTAGGAACCTCACATTTCTATTGAATTCTCTGAGTTGACCCTCACATTTCACTTTCTTTTTCAAAACGAATAGCCCACTTCTATTTATTTTTCTGAATGAAGAGGTGCGAAATTCTATTTATTTTTCAGAATTTTGAGTCTCCCATTTGTTTTTCTCAGAATGAAGTCGCACATTTCTATACAATTATCAGAATTGAGCCTCACATTTCTATTTTTATTTTCAGAATATGAGTCTGACATTTCTATTTAATTCTCTGAATGAAGCCTCACACATCTCTATTTATTTCTCAGAATGAAGAGTCTGGCATTTAAAAGTTTTCTCAGAATGAAGAGAGGCACATTTCTATTTATTTCTTAAAATTGGGAACCTCACATTTCTATTTAATTCTTTCAATTGAACCACATTTCTATTTATTTTTTCTAAACAAGTAGTCTCACATTTCTATTTATTTCTCTGAACGAAAAGCTGCAAAATTCTTTTCTTTTTCTTCAAAATTCTGAATCTCCCATTTCTATTTATTTCTCAGAATGAAGCATCACACATTTCTATTTATTTCTCAGAATGAAGCATCACACATTTCTATTTATTTCTCAGAATGAAGCATCACACATTTCTATTTATTTCTCAAAATTGAGTCTTACATTTAATTTTTTTTCTCAGAATAAGAGTCTTGCATATTTTTTCAGAATTAAGAGTCTCACATTTCTATTTTTTTTCTCAGAATGAAGCATCGCACATTTCTATTTATTTCTTAAAATTGAGTTACATTAAATTTTTTCTCAGAATATGAGTCTGACATTTCTTTTTATTTTGCAGAATGAAGCATCTCACATTTCTATTTATTTCTCAGAATGAAGCATCGCACATTTCTATTTATTTCTCAGAATGAAGCATCACACATTTCTATTTATTTCTCAGAATGAAGCATCACACATTTCTATTTATTTCTCAGAATGAAGCATCGCACATTTCTATTTATTTCTAAAAATTGAGTCTTACATTTAATTTTTTTTCTCAGAATAAGAGTCTTGCATATTTTTTCAGAATCAAGAGTCTCACATTTCTATTTTTTTTCTCAGAATGAAGTCACGCATTTCTATTTATTTCTTAAAATTGGAAACCTCACATTTCTATTTAATTCTCTGAACTGGCCCTCACATTTCTATTTATTTTTAAACAAAGAGTCTTGCATTTCTATTTATTTCTCAGAATGAAGCATCACACATTTCTATTTATTTTTTAAACAAAGAGTCTCGCATTTCTATTTCTTCTCAGAATGAAGACTCACACTTCTATTTCTCAGAAATATGAGTCTCACATTTGTCATGTGTTTTCCTTCACATTTCAGTCTTACATTTCTATTTTATCTCTCATAATTCTTCCACATTTCTATGGTATCTTAAAACTCTCTGTTTACATCTCGCACTTCAGTATTCTGCGAGGTATTTGAAAGAAATTAGTTTAGACTTTTTCTCAACCCAGATTAACAAGCCTGAATCATTAGAAACATGCATCATTTCTCAATAATGAACTCCGGCTTGCCTCAGAATCCTGCGCCTCACCTTGTCGTCCTGTGGGGGATTGTGGGAAATGTGGTCCGAGGTGTCTTTGGAATGCAGAGGGGAGGGTTCGTCATCTTCCACCTCCTCCAGGACCACGATACACACTCGACTCATGCGCTCCGACCGCATGGCTGACTCTCACACACATACAAAACAACCCCGACGTGCGCACGAGTGTGTGTGTGTGTGTGTGTTATTCCCTCTCGGTCTTCATGTCTGCTGGCTGTGTGTTCCGGTAGTAAATCCCTCCGCAGCTTTCATTCCTCAATGCAGGAACATCAGCAGTGCTGCAGTGAGGAGATGCACGCAGCGTACACACTCACACACACATACACACACACACACACACACACTCGCTCTGTGATCTGAGAGGACAATAGTGTGTGAGCTCCAGCCTGCTGAAACCTGCACTTTACACACACACACGCAGATCCAACCCCCACTGCAATAACACGCCAACCCTACTGCAGCAGAGAGAGAGAGAGAGAGAGAGAGAGAGAGAGTGAGAGTGAGGGAGACTGAGAGAGAACAGACTTACTCTGAATTCTAGAATGTTGTTACATATACTGTTTATTATTATTATTACTATTATTATTATTACTATTATTATTATCGTTATTATTATTTATCCTAAAATGTTGATTATTTAATATATTGTTTATTATTATTATTATTATTATTATTATTTATTTATTTATTTGTTCATTTATTATTATTATTATTATTTATTTATTTATGTGTTCATTTATTATTATTATTATTATTATTATTATTATTATTATTATTATTTATTTATTTATTTGTTCATTTATTATTATTATTATTATTATTTATTTGTTCATTTATTATTATTATTATTATTATTATTTATTTATTTGTTCATTTATTATTATTGTTATTTATTTATTTATTTGTTCATTTATTATTATTATTATTTATTTGTTCATTTATTATTATTATTAGTAGTAGTAATATTATTATTATTATCATTATTAGTATTGTTTTATCCTAAAATGTTGATTATTTAATATACTGTCTATTATTATTATTATTATTATTATTATTATTATTATCATTTTTATCATTATTAGTATTGTTTTATCCTAAAATGTTTGGTTATTAAATATACTGTTTATTATTATTATTATTATTATTATTTATTCACTTATTATAATTATTATTATTATTGTTATTATTATCATTTTAGTATTGTTTTATCCTAAAATGTTGATTGTTAAATATACTGTTTATTATTATTATTATTATTATTATTTATTCACTTATTATTATTATTATTATTATTATTATTATCATTTTAGTATTGTTTTATCCTAAAATGTTGATTGTTAAATATACTGTTTATTATTATTATTATTTTTATTATTGTATCCCAAATTTTTTGATGATTAAATATATTGTTTATTATATTTATTATTATTTTATCCTAAAATGTTGATTGTTAAATATACTGTTTATTATAATTATTATTGTTAATATTTTCATATTATTATTATTAATAATAGTATTATTATTATTATTTTATCCTAAAATGATGATTATTTAACATACTGTTTTTATTATTTTTATTATTATCATTATTATTATTATTATTATTATTTTTATTATTGTTGTTGTTGTTGTTGTATCCGAAAATGTTGATTGTTTAATACACTGTTTATTATTATTTTTATTGTTATTATTATTATTTTTCCCTAAAATGTTGATTATTTAATATATTGTTTATTATTTGTATTATTATTTTCTCCTAAAACGTTGATTGTTAAATATACTGTTTATTATTTACTATTCTAAATATTATTATTATTATTATTATTATTATTATTATTATTGTTGTTGTTGTTGTTGTTGTTTTATCCTAAAATGTTTGATTATTAAATATGTGGTTTATTATTTTTATTATTTTATATCCTAAAATGTTGATTGTTAAATACATTGTTTATTATTATTATTATTATTATTATTAATATTTTATCCTAAATTGTTGACTGTTAAAAACACAGTTTATTATTATTGTTTCATCTTAAAATGTTGACTGTATATGTTAAAAAGCCATGTTGCTTTGAACTGAACTGAAAGCCAGAGAGAAACTGAAAGAGAAAGAGACTGAAAGAAAGAAAGATTGAAAGAGAAAGAGAGAGACAGAGAGAGGGAGTGTTTAATAATGAGCTTCCAACAGCGGGAGGCTTTAAGAGCAGTGAAATATGATGCACAGAGAGCGGACGAGACAAACACAGTCAGGAACAGATCAAATTATTCTCTGTCAGGACGACGAACAAGGTCACTGTGTGGCTTTACACTTTCCAGACCACAGTTTCCCCAGAAGTGGATCTTTGGGGATCGAAATGGAATGTGCATTTTAAATAGGCGAACGTAAATATTTGATTAATGATTTGAGTTAAAACTGCTTTAAATAAACTTTCCACAAATATAACATTATATATGACTGCCATTCAATACAGTCAAGATAGCAAGAATAATAATAAACAGATGAATAAAATAACACATGCATGTAACAAGCAAAATATAAGTGAATATGTAAAAAAACAACCAACATAACAGCTATTACAATCACAACTATTACTGTTCTTACTGACAAGCAAACACTGAAACAACAGTGGAGCATGTTATGCCCTCATATAGATACAGTAGTGTGTGTGTGTGTGTGTGTGTGTGTGTTTCTATTTGTCTCCTATCTCTATTAGATTAGATAGGGTCTAATCTGTGACTCATCTTCATCATCTCATCACCCTCATCTTCCTCCAGTGCACAACAACAAACTGCTGACACACACACACACACACACAAACACACAAATGCACTTAAAGACATAAATGCACACAAACACACAACGCACACACACACACCGACACACTGCTGCAGCCAACCACAAATAAATAATAAATATAACAAACAACAAAAACAGAATCCACTTTTTAAAGCAGCCACCCACAACACCTGAGCCCACACAGACCAGCAGAGAACCTGGCAGACAATGGTTTCATCTAATGGTTTTATCAGACAGTATCAGCGGCGCAGCGATCCTGAACATCCGAGCGTGTCACAACAAGATACACACAAACAGATGTTCACCAAATCCCTCACTGAACGCTTCAGACCCTCAAAACCTGCTGAAGCATTAGAGCGGCTTCACCAGACACACACACCTGCTCACATCCGTCACCGACTGCACTGATCATCACCTCTGAGAAGACTTGACCTGCTCCAGAAGTGTAAAGCAGAACAGATGTTTTCTACCTTTGGGGGCGACATGGTGACTCAGTGGTTAGCACTGTAGCCTCACAGCAAGAAGATCGCTGGTTCGCGCCTCAGCTGGGTCAGTTGGCATTTCTGTGTGGAGTTTGCATGCTCTCCCTGTGTTGGTGTGGGTTTCCTCCTGGTGCTGCGGTTTCCCTAACAGTCCATATACATGCACTATAAGGGAATTGATGAACTAAATTGTTGTTAGTGTATGAGTGTTAGAGTGTATGGGTGTTTTCCAGTACTGGGTTGCAGCTGGAAGGTGATCTGCTGTGTAAAATATATGCTGGAATAGTTGCTGTTTCATTCTGCTGTGGCAACCCCTGACGAATAAAGGGACTAAGCCTAAGGAAAATGAAAGAATAACGTAAAATACCCTACAATACCAACCAAACATATAACACATATTACCAATTTCACAATTCACATATTCGTTAATAGATAAATATAAAAAGATAAATAAATAAATAAATAATGCGTGAACCAATTTTTTCAAAATATCTAAATATATATATATATATATATATATATATATATATATATATATATATATATATATATATATCTTTAAAAAAATATTACAAAAGCTATATATGTGTTTGTAATATTAATATTAATAATGATAATGATAATAATAAATAATAATAACAACAATAATAAAAATAATTATAATGATAAATATTAATAAATAATCAAGATAACAATAATAAATAATGATAATAATAACAATAAATAATAATAATAATAATAATAATAATATTAAAATATTAATAATAAAAATAAAAATAACAATAATAATAATAATAATAATAATAACCACAATTATAATAAAAAATGATAAATAAAAATAAAAATAATAATAAATACATGATGTATAGATTTTAAAATAATTTCATGTCAAATATTTATGTATCAATAATATATTAATTAATTATTCCACCAATCATAAAAAAGTTTTCAACTTTGATAATAATATAAAATTATGAACATGAATTTTAAAAATACATTTATTAATAAATATATTAAATAATCATCAATAAAAATATTTTGTGTCCACCAAATCTGCTTATCAAAATGATTTCTGATTGATCATGGTACACTGAATTCCAGGACTAAATTACTATTTAAAAGAACATTCAAAAAGAAAAGCAACATATATATATATATATATATATATATATATATATATATATATATATATATATATATATATATATATATATATATGTATGTATGTATGTATGTTTAGTCCTGGAATTCAGACAGACAGACAGACAGACAGACAGACAGACATTTTCTGAGATAACTTTTATAAATCCCGGGTTGTGTAATTTTGTTACTTAAAACGGGGGAAAGTACAAAAAACGGCTAAATTAAGCATAAAGAAAACATTAAAAAAAAGAACCACACAAACGTGCACATAATAAAAGTCCCAAAATAATAAGTAAATGTCTTTGCTTTTGTCATATGAACCTCATTTACGCACATTATTTTACCTAAAAATGGGAAATGGCCACGAAAAGAGCTAAATAAACTTTTTAAAAATTATAATTAAATAAATAATACATATTACAAACATCATCCAAACAAACATGCAAACAATAAAAGTCCTCCTGACTGCTATTTAATTTATAAACAGCTAAATCTAATAATTAACGTATTACCAGAGAGAACCGAGAACACACGTGCTGTGTGTTTGTATATATGTATCTGTGTGTGACAGGTGTGCACAGGTAAACTGATCACAGACCTGTTCTCTGATGCGCAGCGCCATCTTTTTTCCTCCTTCAGGGAACTCATGCGGAACTGAAGCCACTAAACTGCCGCAAAGGTCCGACAGCAAAGACTCAAAGTCCTGCTTTACATGTCGATGTTTGGTTGGGCTTGAGTTGCCTCTGCTCGTCCTGAAATAGACAAACAACTGCAAAAATATCCAACAACTGAGGCACAAAGGCTGAAGTTTACTGTTCTAGAGCCTCCACTCTGAGGGAAAGCGGCTCTCACTGCAGTTACAGCGCTGACACCGATAGAGGGCGCCGATGGAAAAGCACCATGGATATCTATGGAGAAGCACAAGTTAATCGCATGGAAATTATTTTTAAACCTGTTATTTTTTATTCTTGTCATTAAATTAAATGTTTTAAATGTATAAGTAAAAAAGTTACTTTTTAAAAAATTAATTAATGGTTGTTAATCAAGTATTAAAACCTACAAATGCAAAACTAAATCAAATGTTTTGTTATTATCAAGTATTAAATGTACGAAATGTAAATATAAATGTACACCAGTGTTGGGGTGTTACATGTAACGGATTTAATTACGAAATAAAAGTAACAATAATGTGTTACAGTTACTGAGAAAAAAAATGTGTAATTAAATTAGTTACTTGTGAAAATGTTAAAGATTACAAAGGGGGTTACATCTCAAAATATCCTTAAGAAATCTGGGATATGTTGAATAATATTCATCTGTTGCTTTGATATGTTTTTGATATGCATGACATACACATTAAATGCACTATATAAATACACATTACTTACTATTACTGATATTTATTATTTAACAAAAACTTTCACATTTTACATTTTAACACGAAAAAAAAGTTGACTTCTTAAGCATTTATAGATATACAAAGTACAAATGTATAGCAGTGCACCATTAAATTCATTATTTACATTAATGTTGAATTAATTAATGTTGGTGTATCACAAATTAAGATTAAATTGCATGGAAATTTTTTTAACCTGTATAAGTTAAATAAGAAGTGAACTAAATTTATTTATTTAAATTGATTAATGGTCATTAGTCCAGTATTAAATGTACAAATGCAAAACTAAATAAAATATATTATTATTAATATTATTATTATTAGTCCAGTATTAAATGTACAAATGCAAAACTAAATAAAATATATTATTATTAATATTATTATTATTAGTCTAGTATTAAATGTACAAATGCAAAACTAAATAAAAAATATTAATATTATTAATATTATTATTATTATTAGTCCAGTATTAAATGTACAAATGCAAAACTAAATAAAATATATTATTATTAATATTATTATTAGTCAAGTATTAAATGTACAAATGCAAAACTAAATAAAATATATTATTATTAATATTATTATTATTATCAGTCAAGTATTAAATGTACAAATGCAAAACTAAATAAAATATATTATTAATATTATTATTATTATTATTATTCAAGTATTAAATTTACAAATGCAAAACTAAATAAAATATATTATTATTATTATTATTCAAGTATTAAATTTACAAATGCAAAACTAAATAAAATATATTATTATTATTTATATTATTATTATTATTATTATTATTAGTCAAGTAATAAATGTACAAATGCAAAACTAAATAAAATATTTTATTAATATTATTATTATTATTAGTCTAGTATTAAATGTACAAATGCAAAACTAAATTAAAAATATTATTATTATTATTATTATTATTATTATTAGTCAAGTATTAAATTTACAAAATGTAAAAAAAAAAAATTATGTAGAAATTGATGTACTTTATGCAAAATAAGAATTTTAACAAACAAATTGTAATTTATTTTGATCATTTTATGATGATTTCTTCTCATGATTAGTTTATATATGATTTATATGATGATTCATATATTTTTCTTTTATTTACCATTATTTAAGATTAATATATAAGCAAAACAAATCCTGTTATTATTACTAATATTTATTATTTCACAAAAACATTTCACATTTTCACAAAAGTTGACTGCTTAGGCATTCATGATTTACATTAAAGTTAAATTAATTAATGGGTGACACGGTGGCTCAGTGTTTTTAATGTTTGTCACGTTTATGTATTAGAAAATAAGCTGTACCATGAATATGTATTCATTCAAGTCACATAATATAAGTGCAAATTACAAATTTTATGTCTCCCCTGTTACTAATGTTAATCAAAATTAAAATATTCTAGGACTACCGAGGATTTTCGCGGGTCAAACGTTTGACTCAATCCGGAAGTAGATCCAGAGTGGCCGCTCTACTCTATTGATTCGTCTGAAAATATCTATGCCTGACACTCCACAACAAAGCCTCAGCGATAATCCATATTAATGTAATACTGATTTATTTAATCTTTTAATTTTAATATAATAATAATATAAATAATAATAATAATAATAATTATTTGTATCTTAATAACCTAAATTTAATCAGCAGTTTCAAATACATATTTGGTTGTATATATATATGAAACGGAAATATTTACTCATTATTTTCGTAATCAAATCAAAACAATAAAAGGGATTTGATTTGAAAATAGGAAAATATTAAGTTAATATTTCGGTTTTAATCTGATTTTCTTTTTTAAATATTAACCAAATATGTAACGAAATTAAACAAAATTTATTATAATTATATATATATATATATATATATATATATATATATATATATATATATATATATATATATATACATTATTATTATTATTAATATTTAGAAGTAGCAAAGTAGTAAAGTAAATGAATAATATTTTAGTTTAGGATTAGTTTTCCAATCAGTATTTAGTGAATATAGTTAAAATGTCGCCAATGTTACCTGTTCAGACCTAAAGTGGTGATGAGGTCTTAAAATGCATGGAGTTTTTAAAAAGTCATTTTTTAAAAAGTTTGACAAAATGTTACTCTATGATTGCTCTATATATAGCCTGTTGAAGCAGTTCAGAAAAACAACAGTAAACTCACTGTCGTGAATGTGGAAATCCTCCGTCATGTGATTCATGTGGAGGTCAGAGGTCAGTAATCAGGCAGATGGTCGTTTCTGTTTCTGGACTCAGAAAAGGAAAGTTTCCTCTTGAGCAGATATAAATACTCGAGCTCTGTGTGTATTAATAGCAGAAGTGTCACTGAGTCACTCTGACCTTTAGATGCTCTCTCACTACCTCACATTTGTCCTAAAAGTCCGTCCTGAAAACGTCAAGAAGGGATACAGCTGTAAAATGCTATGACAGACCACGGTCGGTGAGGGATATGGGTCAATAAATCTTTTGGTCATTGGATTTTCATTTTAGAAACGGATATTGAAAAACGAAATATGAAAACGAAATATTTTCATGGTGAAAAACGAAAAATCTAAATTAAAAAATGATTTGATTTTCATTTTTTAAAATTTTGAATAACAAATAAAATCACCAAAAAACAAACAAATAAAGTCTCATACATTTTCTTGTCGGCTTAATCCCTTTATTAATCCGGGGTCGCCACAGAGGAATGAACCGCCAACTTATCCAGCAAGTTATATATATATATATATATATATATATATAAAAATAAATATATATAAATAAATATAAATATATATAAATAAATATATATATAAATATATATAAATAAATATAAATATATATAAATAAATATATATATAAATATATATAAATAAATATAAATATATATAAATAAATTATATATATATATATATATATATATATATATAAATAAATAAATATATATATATATAAATATATATAAATAAATAAATATATATATATAAATAAATAAATTATATATATATATATATATATATATAAATAAATAAATTATATATATATATATATATATATATATATATATATATATATATATATATATGTGTGTGTGTGTGTGTGTGTGTGTGTGATCATAAGTTATATTATGCAATAGAATAGGCAGTATTTGGGGTGAAGACACACACAACGGCGGTCTTAAAGCTCAATATCAACCGCAGCAAAGTTTTAATTATGTTGTCATGAATAATGTTTATTTTGATTTCGAAATTTTACTGGGGAGAAATGACTTGTTGAAAAGTGCGCAATGATTCAAAACGAATGTCCAATGTTACTGTCACTCTTGAAGTGGACGTGATTTTAACAATAAACTTTTATTTCAGAAAAATGTGTACATAAATACATACATTTTCTGTTCAGCTTAGTCCCTTTAATAATCAGGGGACGCCACAGTGGAATGAACCGCCAACTTATCCAGCATATGTTTTACACAGCGGTGAATGCCCTTCCAACTGCAACCCATCAATTCACCGCATGTCATTAGACTGTGGGGGAAACCGGAGCACTTGGATGAAACCCATGCTAACACAGGGAGAACATGCAAACTCCACACAGAAACGCCAACTGACCCAGCCGAGGCTTGAACCAGCCACCTTCTTGCTGTGAGGCGACAGCACTACCTACTGTGCCACCCCCTAATAATTAATAGTCATTTAAAAACAACAGCCACGTGGTCTTTAGCGCCATCTAGTGCAAAAACACCCTCGATGAACTGTGTGGGTGTGAATGCAAGAGTGTCTAGATGTTTCCCAGTACTGGGTTGCAGCTGAAAGGGCATCAGCCGCGTAAAACATACAGTATGCTAAATAAGTTGGCGGTTCATTCCACTGTGGCGACCTCAGATTAAATAAGAGACTAAGCCGAAGGAAAAGGAATGAATGAATGGCTCAGTCTCTGATTTGTAGGAATGCAACACAAGCGAACAAAAACAAACACACAGCTCTTAGTTTTTGCTTTATTATTGATCTCTCAGTCGTCATTCACCCTCGTCCAGTAACGACAGCGCTGTGAATGGGGCAGTGAGTTGGAGTTAATTTTTATTAGTGTTATACTGAGTAAAGCTGCTCAAAAAAAATGAACGTTCGTTTCAGAAGCATGATGCAAACGCTCTACTCCGATTAGAGTCCGTCGTTTTTTTCTTCTTCAGTCTGTTAAAATGACCACCACATTCAAATCCCAAGAAACATACGAAAATATAAACGACAGCACATTTAGGCACACCGCTGACATACTATACACCAATATGCACAGTTCAGAGATTCACACATACGGGGATTCAGAACGCAAATAATTATAATAATAATCTGAAATCAGACCCAATCCTATCAACCGTTCAGTGAATTTAAAGGGAAGGTTGCTCTAGTGTGGCTCGACCAATCAGAGCAGACTTCAGCTCTGAGTGACAGCCAATCACAGCAGAGAGAGACCACAAACAGGCCAATCAGAGGAGTAAAATTGTGATGCTGGCCAATCACAGCTGACTGTAGTAGTAGTAGTAATAATAATAAGAGCAACTCAGCCAATGTTCAGTGAGGAGTTTAAGTGCTGTCTTTATTTTAATGCGTACAGTTATTTATCGTCTATTTGCATTATTATTATATTTGCTGATTTAAATCAGATCTCAAGACTTAATTCAATGAAACCTGTAATTAAAGAAGGTTTATCAGGTCATATTTCACTCCAAAGAGTGTTAATTTGCATAATTTATTGATATTATTTCCCCTCAATTATCATTATAGTTTAATTCTTAATAAGAAACGTGTTCATTTTTATTTGTTTAATATTTCGCTCAATAAATATAAAGAAATATAGAAGAATTTGATTAATCGATGCACTATTATTATTATTATTATTTATTTTTACTTTGAGGTGAAATATGACGTGCTGATTTTTTGGCAAAAAGCTGTGTGACTGCACTGTAACAATACGAGTTTCTTGTCTTGTTTTCTAGGAGAAATATCAAAACATTTCTAAATTAATATTATTGTACGTGAGAAGCTACACGACAATGAGTTTTACGCTTAAACCAAGAGAAATATCTGCTAATAGGGGTCAGAAATATAAAATTAGCATATTTTTCTTGTTTTAAGCATTTTAATTTTAAAGAAGAGGATTCAGAACGCAAAAATGTATAAGAATAATCTGAAATCAGATGCAATCATATTAACCGTTCAGTGAATTTAAAGGGAAGGTTGCTCTAGTGTGACTCAACCAATCAGAGCAGACTTCAGCTCTGAGTGACAGCCAGCAGAGACCACAAACAGGCCAATCAGAGGAGTAAAATTGTGATGCTGGCCAATCACAGCTGACTGTAATAATAATAATAATATTAATAATAATAATAATAATAATAAGAGCAACTCAGCCAATGTTCAGTGAGGAGTTTAAGTGCTGTCTTTATTTTAATGCGTACAGTTATTTATCATCTATATGCATTATTATTTATTTTTGTGATGATCTCAATCAGGTCTCAAGAATTAATGTAATGAAACCTGAAATTAGAGAACATTTATCAGGTCATATTTCACTCCAAAGATAAAAAATGTGCATAAATGATTGATATAATTCCCCCTTAATTATCATCACGGCCCAATTCTCAATAAGAAGTGTGTTTATTTTTATTTGTTTAATACTGTGCTTAATAAATATGTATTTTTATTTGTTGATATTCAGATGTTATTTACATGACACACATTAGGAGAGGAAAGTTTGATTAATCGATGCACTAAAAGGATTTATTTTCTTCATGAAAAATCATTTATTGTTATTTTGAGGTGAAATATGACGCGTGGATTTTTTGGCAAAATGCTGTGACTGAAGTGTAAAGTTACAGGACAAATATCGAAACATTTCCATGTCATATTATTGTACGCGAGAAGCAAAATGATATTGAGTTTTATGCTTAAACCAAGAGAAATATCTGCAAATGGATGTCTGCAATATAAAGCTAATTGATAACACTTTCTAATAACCACACATTATAAATCATTTATTAAGCATTAGCATCTACTGAATTCATTATCTGTTGAGCATTAACTCTACATTAATAAGCGTTAGTAAGCAGTTTATAACTGCAGCTACAAATGCTGTATTCTTGACTTATAAGCTCCTATATAATGTGTTTAATAATTGTATTTTCATGCTTAGTCAATGATTGATTTTTCATTACTAAATTAAGTATTGCATTATTATTAACAAACCATTTGTATTTTAGAGTAGTTGAGGGTTTTAGGATCATTCAGAATGAGTTAATAAATGGTTAATAAACTATTGAAATCAAAAGTTATGTCTATTTATTCAGGCATACACTAATAGTTAACTAATATGTTAATAAATGCTTTATTACCTCAACTTCATGCAATTTTGTGACCTAATCTAAAGTGAGTACTATTTATGCTTTATAAATCCCTTATAAATAACAAATAAAGGCTGAGAATCAAATGAACAATAATCTTTACAATCTTATCTTTAAACACTGCCAAATAACAGGAGTGTCAAAATACAAAACTGGATAAAACAACAACAACAATATAATAAATTAACACTATAATAAGATGCAATGTTTAAACTCTACAGTGGTTTTATTTTAGATCAGGTTGCAGATTTATTTTTCATCTGAAGTGCAGTTTCATTTGTGCATCTTTAAATGAATAGGAATGAATAATGCCATTTTTCCTGTTTTGAATATAACTGAGCCTTTATTTGTCATTTATAAAGGATTTATAAAGCATAAATAGTCCTCACTTTAGATTAGGTCACAAAACTAGATGAAGTTGAGTTATTAAAGCATTTATTAACACACATAACCATTAATATATGCCTAAATAAAAAGACACAAACGTTGATTTCAATAGTTCTGAAAACTCATTCTGAATGATCCTAAAACCCTCAACTACTCTTAAATACAACTGCTTTGTAAATAATGCGATACTTAATTTAGTGATGAAAAATAAACAATTTACAAAGTATGAAAGTACAATTATTAAGCACATTTTAAAAATGTTTGTAAGTCAAGAATACAGCATTTGTAGCTGCAGTTATAAACTGCTTACTAACGCTTATTAATGTAGAGTTAATGCTCAACACACTAAATGCTAATGCTTAATAAATGATTTATAGTGTGTAGTAATTATAAAGTGTATCCAGCTAATTTAGAGTAGAAATTAGCACATTTTTCTTGCTTTCAGCATCTTGCTTGCATCTTATCTAGAAATCAAGACATTTTTGGTTTCTTAAAGGGACAGTTCACCCAAAAATTCTAATTTGCTCTTCCCTCCAGTGAATCTAAACAATTTGAGTTTCGTTTTAATTGAAGAACACAAAAGAAGATATTTTGAAGAATGTTGGAAAATTTACTTCCACAGTAAGAACAAATAAATTACTACAGAAGTTATTCACTAGTGGTCACCAACATAATTAATTTTAGATATATTTTTGTGTGTGTAAGTTGTTAACAGAGGAAAGAAAGTTGTGCATATTTAAAACAAGGTAAATATTTACATTTCTGGGTGAACTATTGAAGTGATTGTATCTTATTTTAAGAAAACTATCCCTGTAAGTAATTGTATCTTATGTTTCTTTATATATTTGCTCTAGAAAGCAAAACGAAATGCTAATTAGGAAAAACCTCATTAGTAGCAGCGTGTCGAGTGTTTGGGACCTGTGTGCTTTAGCGGCTGTCGACCTCTGACCTCTAAATCTGCATGTTTTGAGCTTCGATTCACCTACAATGTGCTTTCACTCGTTCCTAAAAGCCAAAGAAATCCACGAAAAACGGCAGGAGTGAGGAAACATTAAAAACAACGTTAAAGACGTCCCCGACACACAGCATAAAAGCCAGACTTATAAAACAAGTCCTTTAAAAGAAGCCATTTACAGACAACGGAATGTTTTCGGTGGTTTTGGATTCGCTTCTGAAATTCCTCACTCAGATATATTTGGAAACTATCATCATCATCATCATCATCATCCCATATACGATTATTATTGAACATGCATTAAAGAAACGTATTGCACAAACAAAATAACAAAAATCAGATTTGGACAGTTCATTTCTCCTTTACGCGTGTGCAAATGAGAATGAGGGTGCGCGTGAGTATTTGTGTTTGTGTGTGTGTGTGTGTTTGTGTGTATATATATATATATATATATATATATATATATATATATATATATATATACATACACACACACACACACACACACACACATTTATACGCACTCATAGACTTGCATACATAAACACCCACATATATACACTGTGTAGTATACACACGTGTGAGTGTTTATGTATGTGTGTCTCTGAGTGCATGTAAATATGTGTATGTAAATATATATTTATATGTTTGTGTGCACTTGTGTGTATATGAGTGTGTGTTTGTGTGTGAATGAGTGTACTGTATGTGGGTGCATGTTTTTGTGTATATACTGTATGTGTGTGCGTATGAGTTTGTATATGTGCTTGCATGTGTATGTGTGTGTGCGTGTATGTATGTGTCTATGAGTGCGTTTATATATGTGTATGTGTGTGTGCGTGTATGTATGTGTCTATGAGTGCGTTTATATATGTGTATGTGTGTGTGTGTGTGTATATATACACACACACAAACACATGTTTGTATGTGTGTATATGGTTTGTGTGTGTGCATGTTTATATATATGTTTGTGCAAGTTTGTATGTATATATATATGTGTGTGTATTTGTATGTGTTTGTATATATACATGTGTGTGTGTGTTTGTGTATGTATGTGTGTACGTTTTTTGTGTATATACTGTATGTGTGTGTGTGTGCTTGTTTGTCTGACTGTGTATATGTGTGTTTTTTTGTGTGTGTGCATGTTTGTATGTATATGCGCGTGTTTATATGAGTGTGTGTGCATATTTGTTTGTGTATATATGTAAGTGTGTATTTGTATATGTGTGTGTGAGATTGTACGTTAGTGTGTGAGGGGAAAGCTACGTCTACAACACGCGTCTCTCAGTCGTGTATTTAAGGCTGAATCTACACACTGAAACAGTCTTCGGCATGGGACAGTTGCAGTGTAGTGCTACACTTGCTTTTCTAAAATAAAGTACTTATAAAAACAACAACACACACACACATGTACACAACCCTCAAATGGACCGATCTATAAAAACAGGACTCACACAAACATGGACAGGTACATTCGTTAAAGCATTGCTCCGTCCTCTACACTGAACGTCCTGCACATCAACTCCACCTGATATGTTCGAGGGGTTTAGATCGTGATTACAGCATGAGCTTAAATATTAGATGCAAAAGGCTAATTAGGCGGGACCCATTTTAAACCACACCCACTTCAAGCAACCAGATTGGTTGGCAGGATTAAAATACACCATATTCCGTTTCAGTGCCACAAATCTTCTGATTCTAAAACAAAACAAAACAAAAAACAGCCGCATCTTATCTTCATACGGTTCTGCTTGTAATGAGTGTGTCAACGGGACAATTCACCCGAAAATACAATTTCAGTCATCATTTAAATCACCCGAGCTACTTTATTCTGTCAAACCCAAAAGATGGAAAACGTTAGAAACCGGTAACCACTGACTTCTGTACTATAAAAGTCAATAGTTACAAGTTTCCAACATTTTTCAAAGTATCTTCTTCTATGTTTAACAGAATAATGTTGGAAACCGGTAACCATTGACTTCTGTAGTATTTTCTTTTACTATGAAAGTCGATGGTTACAGGTTTACAACATTTTTCAAAGTATCTTCTTTTGTGTTTAACAGAATAATGTTGGAAACTGATGACCATTGACTTCTGTAGTTTTTTTTCTGTGTAAGTCAATGGTTACAGGTTTGCAACATTTTTCAAATTTTTTTTTTCTTTTTAACAGAATAATGCTGGAAACCGGTAACCACTGACTCCTGTAGTATTTCCTTTTACTACAAAAGTCAATGGTTACAGGTTTTCAACATTTTTTAAAGTATCTTCTTTTGTGTTTACCAGATTAATGTTGGAAACCGGTAACCATTGTCTTCCATAGTAAAAAAAAAAAATACTACAGAAGTCAATGGTTACCGGTTTGCACCATTTTTCAAAGTAATTTATTTTGTGCTTAACAGAATAAAATTGGAAACTGGTAACCTTTGTCTTCTTTAGTATTTTTTTTTCTATGCAAGTCAATGGTTACAGGTTTTCAACATTTTTCAAAGTATCATCTTTTGTGTTTACCAGAGCAATGTTAGAAACTTGTAACTATTGTCTTCCATAGTAAAAAAAAATACTACAGAAGTTAGCGGTTACTGGTTTGCAGAATTTTTCAAAGTATCTTATTTTGTGTTTAATAGGATAATGTTGGAAAGCAGTAACCATTGACTTCTGTAGTGTTTTTTTTTTTACTCTGAAAGTCAATAGTTACAGGTTTCCAACATTTTTCAAAACATTTTTTGTGTTAACAGAATAATGTTGGAAACCGGTAACCACTGACTTCTGTTGTATTTTCTTTTACTATGAAAGTCAATGGTTACAGGTTTTCAACATTTTTCAAAGTATCTTATTTTATGTTTAACAGAATATTGTTGGAAAGCGGTAACCATTGATGTCTGTAGTGTTTTTTTTTACTATGAAAGTCAATGTTACAGGGTTTTAACATTTTTAAAAGTATCTTATTTTGTGTTAAACAGAGAAATGTTGGAAACTTGTAAAAATAAAACACTACAGAAGTCAATGGTTACAGGTTTCCAACATTTTTCAAAGTATCCTTTTTAGTGTTCAACAGAAGAAACTCATAAACCTTTATACTCACTTGAGGGTGAATAAATAGTGACTAAATATTCATTTTTGTGTGAACTGCCCCTTTAAGGTGCATAGGTTGATTCGGTCCGATTTTCCTTCGCCATACAGTATTGACGATGATAAGCGACCGCTGCCAAACACAAAATAAAAATAACCCAAAGTAAATTGTATATACCTACACAGTGTCATCCAAAAACATCAGCTCAGTAATGCAAACGGAAACGCTCGGTGCTCAGTCTCTCGTAGTGTCTGCGAGCGCTTCTGGATGATCAGTGACTCCTCTATGCTACGGCCGTGTACAGTACAGTACAGTGCTGGAAGGAGAGCAGCAGGAGGCACTGAGAGATAAAGAGAGGCATGTTTTGAGTGGAGATCCTCC
The DNA here is from genome assembly GCF_052040795.2 of Danio rerio. Taxonomy (NCBI): domain Eukaryota; kingdom Metazoa; phylum Chordata; class Actinopteri; order Cypriniformes; family Danionidae; genus Danio; species Danio rerio. The sequence continues at coordinate 2,440,173 of NC_141039.2, forward strand.
ATTGGGGCTCCGCACGTGTCTCTGATTTCTGCTCTCCCTCTGCGTTTGGGCGGGAGGAGCGTCCGGCTGTCACCTCTTCTGCAAGCTGCGTAATTTGTGTGAATATTTGAGCACCCGCGGCGAGCGCGAGTGGAGCTTCTCGAAGAGCTCGGGAAACTTGTACTGAGGGAACAGCGTCTCCAGGAAGCCCTCCAGAAAGACGTAGACCAGACGGCGGTTCAGCGGCTGGTGCTGGAACATCTCGAACACACGCAGGATGCCTTTACGAGTGGTGTCTGCGCCGATGATGTGCTTCAACTCATCTGGAAACAGGAGAAATTACCAGAGTCGTGAGTTTTTTACAATGATAAATTATTCAGATTTAGAGAAAAATGACTGTAATGTCTTAATGCTGAGCTGATTAGGTAATAGAGGGTTCATTTTGTTATATGACCAGATGAGGACTCGATGCAGACGAATAGTTTCAACTGATTTCCTGTTTGCTTTGTATTGTGGGCGTTCCGTATAGCTCGGTTGCGCAATTCTGATTGGTCACAACAAAAGTGTGCTCACTCAATTGGCTAGTAAGTCTGTCACACACAGACAGCAGTCTTGCATTTGCTCTGGGCGGGGGAGATTAAACAATACATACATATTTCTTAATCGCAGCTTATTTACAGTGGCGATTCGATTTCAATTATTTGTACAGCCCTACACTGAACACTAGAGTAACGATGCTGAAGATTTTGCACACGAATAACATACCTTTTAATGCATATTAAAATTAAAAATAAAAGTAATTTTAACTTTTAATAAAACAGTATTAGTTATTATTGTATTTTTAATCAACTAAATGAATATTTCAATCTCTATGAATTTAAAATGCGTGCAAAAATTAAACCCTAGAAATCATGTAAGCAGCTATTGTCTTCCATAGTAAATGATATATACTACAGAAGTCAATGGTTACCGGTTTGCAGTATTTTTCAAAGTATCTTTTTTTTTTGTTTAACAGAATAATGTTGGAAAGCGGTAACCACCAACTTCTGTTGTATTTTCTTTTACTATGAAAGTCAGTGATTACAGGTTTCCAACATTTTTTAAAGTATCTTCTTTTGTGTTTAACAGAATAAAATTGGAAACCGGTAACCATTGACTTCTGTAGTATTTTTTCTTACCATAAACAGTCAATGGTTACAGGATTACAACATTTTTCAAAAAGTATCTTCTTTTGTGTTTAACAGAATAAAATTGGAAACCGGTAACCATTGACTTCTGTAGTATTTTTTCTTTCTTTAAACAGTCAATGGTTACAGGTTTCCAACAATTTTTAAAATATCCTTTGTGTTTAACAGAATGATGTTGGAAACCGGTAACCATTGACTTCTGTAGTATTTTTTTTTTTTATATTTTAATAAATATTTTTACTATCACCGATGCTGAAAGTGCACAAAAACAGCATATTCTGTGCTACAGACTCGTGCTGAAGTGTGTATGTGTACCTGGCATGATTCCCAGGAGTGTGGTTTTGGCAGCGACCCGTGTCCTCATGCGCAGGTTTTTGTCTCTGCGGGGTGGCGTCTCGGCCAGGATCCCGTTCGGCCAATAAGAGTCTCTGCAGAGTCAAAAAAACACCAATCAGAAGACAAAACAGAGCCACAAACATTTCAGACCAGACAACAAACGCATGTGTGAAACCCTCACCTGAATCTCTTCACGTAATCAGACACCTGCTCAGGAGACGTCATGTTGTCCACGTGATCTACGATTTTCCTGCCATGAGACGAAATACATGCTCATTATTCAATTATTTACTTTTCAGATTCCTTCTTTATAAGGTATTTAAATTACTAAGGGTTTATGAATGACAAAGCTATTTCAAATAAACACTAAAATACATACAGGTGTTAATAAATCAGTTAAAAACACATCTAAATGAAACACATAGCTTATTCAAAATAAACAGTGTTGTTCATTAAAATATGACAAGGCATGATGATTGTTCTGTACATTTATCTTTTTAAATATCTATTTGTTTGTCTTTTATGACCTAAAATAACTGAGATTAGATTTGAAATGAGTACCAATATTGATCTTGTTCATGTATGTGTATTTGTCTATGAATGTATTTATGCATGTGTGTATATGAATGCATGTGTATTTATGCATGCATGTGTGTATGAATGCTTTTGTGTGTGTATTTGAATGCATGTATGTGTATTTGTCTATGAATGTATTTATGTATGTGTGTGTATATGAATGCATGTGTATTCATGCATGCATGTGTGTATGAATGCTTTTGTGTGTGTATTTGAATGCATGTGTGTGTATTTGTCTATGAATGTATTT
>NC_141039.2:2447500-2497500 GCF_052040795.2 Danio rerio
AATAAACACGCGCTCTGATCTCACACACCTGCAAATAAGCGTTCAGGTCCTTCTTCCTCTTCTCCAAGAACTCCCTGTCCATGTTGTTGAAGGTCTTTTTGCCAGGAAGCTTGAGAATTGGAGCAAGGCTCTCAAACTACAGAGAAGGCACGTGGGTGAGTGCAAAGGTTCCCAAACTTTTTAGCCCGCGACTCCCAAAATAACAATGCCAGTGACTCGCCACCCCCAATATTCTCTTAGGTGGTTATAAATATATAAATCTTGCACACAAACCAATAGGCCCACGTCTTGTCATCGTTTAACCATCCTCCATGTTCAGTTGTGATCTGCATTTATTTGTTTTTGTGATGTGAGGGCCGTAAAGGTGTCAAAAAGTGTAACCTGATGCCATAAAAGCAATGTGCAGCATTTGACCCTATTGCTGTGTCTTTAACATAACGTATTTAATTTAATGTAATCACCCTAGGGGTCGCAATAAAATCGAAAGGCTGATGGCTTTTATTTTTGCATGTTGTTTTTTAAAAGTACACAGTGTTGCCAATAAAAAAAATGAATCTCCAAATTTTAAATAAAATAATAATAATTACACACACACAACATGAGTAAATTAATATTTCTATCAATTTCTAAGTGAATATATACAATATATTATTAATATTTATTAAAATAATGTTTTAGTCTTTAAACCTCTTTAGAAATAAAAAGATAATAGACTGAAATTCAGACAAAATATTTGCACAAATCTACAACCATTCAACTAAATGTTATATATTTTTAGTTTCTCTTGATTTTTCCCTTTTTACAAAATTTTATTTCACATTTTTATTTTTCATTTTTATATTTATTATAAATAAATTTTAGTAATATTTATCATTCAAATCATTTATATACTTTTTATTTGTGTGTGTGTGTGTGTACATAGTATATAAGAGAAAATTTCGATTAAAAATATATATTTAATTTCTTATTTTATAAAACTACAAATTCATCATCAAAAATGTTAGTATCACTTTTTAAAATAAGATTTTATTTTAAAATGAGTTAATTAAGGTAAAGTAAATTTGGTCACAATGATTAATCATAACAATAATTCACATTGCACATTCACACCAAAATTCTACATAAATGGGAAAAAGTCAATTGCGTATTTAAACTGCATTTAAATGTAGTTAACACAATTTAAATAGAATTTAACAGAATAATTTGTTGCTCTCGCATTTGCCCAAACACAAATATACATACACACAACAGTTCTGTCTGGTTTTGAAATCTGATTGGCTGATAGCTGTGTGATATTATGCAACAACAGCACAAGGACAGCCGCTTCACCCTTGTGTATTACTCCGCCCACAGATAGTGACAGCAGATCAATAAACTCACTACAGTTTGACAAATATTGCAGCTGTTGGATGTACTTTCGAGACTTTTTTAAGGCAAGAATGTAGATGTTTAGATTGCAGTTTATTTATAAGGATAGTGCCTATGTTAAATATTTATTTTTTTAAAAAAACGGTTGCCCACCAGATGGCGACAGAGACTGCATAAGTCCCAAAGGGAGGAAAAACTCAGCGTTTCTCTTCATATTTCAAACTACAGCTGACCAAATCATTATAAATCAGGTAGGTGACATTCTAAGTCGATCTCTCTCTTTTGTATGTTGGAGAGCTGTATTTATACCTTAGCAATCTGGTAGTGTTTGCTTTGGCTTTTGCAGGGTTACTTATTGTGAGATCCCGATTGCAACAGAGAAATAGTGGGAAATCTCTGTAGACTGATGGTATCTCATGCTGTTCAGCCTTATAATCTTAAAATATAAGCAAAATCACCTGTTTTGTCATCAATTTAGACATTACGCTAGAGAATCATTCAATACTAGCACTAAAGTGACATTTGTGCATGAGCAATGGTTTCTGCTGTTCTGACGTCAGCTGCAGATGTGAATGAATAGTGGAAGAAAGTAGTTCCTCGTACAAAAGGGTTTTTAGACTCTGAGGTTTGATTTTCTTTTTTATTTACACGATTATGGCGTCGAAGTGTTGTATAAACGCAATATCACACTTGTAGCAGTTTAAAGTTACAAATCAAAGATCAAACTCTCTTGATTTCAGATGCAAATAAAAAAAATATTTTCAAATGTAATTACAATCTGCATAACCTTACAGGTGCAGTATTGTTTGCATTGACTGCTCACCTGCTCTGTGATGCGCATGTGGAAATCGTGGAAGTCGCTGTAGCGTCGGTACGTCTTCCAGGTGTCTTCACTGCCGTCTGAGTTCTTGCGGATGACAGTGATGGTATAAAGTGCGTACGTCTTTCCGTGATCATTACAGACGCCTGCCACAGGAAGTGGGTTTAGAAAAGCGTCAGCTACCGAACACCAGCAGGAAGAAGCAGGAGCGATGGAAATGAGGACAGGAGAAGAAACAAACACGACGACAAACACAAAGCAGACAGGACAGAAGACAAGCAGCAGGGGGACGGAGGGGGAAAAAAAGATGAACGTAAGAAAATAAAGAAATGAAGCTGACGGAATGAGAGAGTCAAAGAATAAGAATGAAATCAAAGGGAAAATCGTCTTGAATAAATGAAGCTCATGAGAAATTATGACTGGAGAAGAAAGGAAAGCATTTACAAAAATAACACAGTCTATAGAGATTGATACACATTTAAAGAATATTCTTGATTTAAAGTAAGCATGAACTGGAAGTTGCTGAGAACTTCAGTATGTTATGTACTTCCAACTGAAACATAATATTGGGTAGAGGGCGGGGCTTCCCTTTGCATCATTGTCTCATAGCAAACTAACGGTAAGAGAGTGTATTAATGTGCAGTTGCAATGGAAACCCTCAGTTTGGTGCAGAAGCAAATGAGCAGACTTTCATTGAAGATTTCCAAAACAAACTATTTAACTTGCACTTCCTAATTATTCACCTTCAGAAAAAAAACCATGTGATCTAGCAAAATAAAGTACATTTTGATTTCAAGCGGACTTCAACCCCTTTACTGTCACCATCCTGCCACCGGGACACTTACATTTACATCCAATAATGATAAATTATATATATCGTAGACTTCTGAATACATATTTTACCACAGTTTATGTAGGAAGAGTAATAGATAAAAATATATTTAATATCACCATACAACCTGTGGGAGCACTTACGATAATATGTTTAAACTGTAATATTGTAGTCTAAACAAGCCATCATGACAAACTATACATCATTTGAAAGCTTAAAATGTCTAGTAGTTTCCATAACAGTTATTCATTAATTTTCAACAAGGATACTCAAATTCGTGAAGCATTACTTTGCTACAGCAATCTACATGTAAAATGTAGTTTTTTAGAGGCTAAATTAAACTCAAATACCACCAAACTGCTCATACTACTTCAAAATTTCATGTCCATTTTAAAATATTGTCAAAAGTATGAAAAAATACAGTTCATATTTCTAAAAACATTATGGGGGCACCCTTGTATGTTCACCGAATGGAAACTGTATGGTGGTCATGTTTGGTACTGCAGCCAAACACAATTTGTCGAAAGCTAATTATTTGAGATATCAACTTACAATTTGAAATATAATTTGTTCAGATATTTAGCTTTGGGTTTATGTGCTTTTTTAGACTAAAACATGTTTTGTAAAATACATATTTAATGTATTATATCAGTGGTCACCAAACTTGCTCCTGGAGGGCCGGTGTCCTGCAGATTTTAGCTCCAACGTTAATCAAACACACCTGAACAAGCTAATCAAGGTCTTACTAGGTATACTTGAAACATCCAGGCAGGTGTGTTCAGGCAAGTTGGAGCTACACCCTGCAAGGACACCGGACCTACAGGACTGAGATTGGTGACCCCTTTATTATTTTAAAGTACAGTTATTTGTATAAACAAAGGTAGATAACTTTTGGTCAATTTAACTTTTTGAATGTTTTTCACTTCAGCTTCTATCTGACAACTGTCTTCTTTAAAATGAGAGCAAGCTTAAATCTGTGCACCAAGCTATTGAAGATTGGCAATCATTTAAGTTGAACATGTTATTTTCATGTCTATGTACAAAAAGTGTTAAGCCAGTTAAGGGGTTAAACAGAACTTGGAGACCTTTTTAAAGGACATACTCAAAGAACATAAGCGGGTATATGTATTATTTAGATTTAGGTTTTTAGAGAGGGTATTTAATAAAAATCGAAAAATAATTTAAGATAGATGGATTTAATAAGATGAAATACAACATATTTAACACTTCACATACAATTTAAATATCTTTACTAAATACTTGAGGGAAAAACAAAAAACAAAAACTCACCTGTATCTGAGATAAAGGCATGCAGCTGAACAGATTCATCCACACTCCCGCTGCTGAGATCATCTAATGACTACAAAACACAGACACTGGAAGTCTAACATTACAACTAAAAATGAAAATATCTTCATTTTAATGAATCAATATTGATGTTTAAACCCAAAGAGCAATCTTTTGGGTGAGGCTGTAAAGATGTCGACAAAATAACCAGTAAACAGTAGCTATGTTTCCATCCAAAGATGCTATTTAAATTCATGCACAAAACTGGAAAAGATTTGCAAATAAATCAGCGTTTCCATGCAAAGAGAACGAACTAGTCACTTCCAGATAAACTGGTGACAAATATTAAACAGAAATTTTTTTTTAGTTTTGTGCAGTAGGAAAAGCCAATTTTGTCTTTTTTCTTGTCTAATAAATGAGTTGCGGGTCAGAAGACGAAATGCGGTGAATGTGGTGGCTTTTGAAAATGTGAGGCGCTCTTTTGGAGCACAGACAGATGCTCAAGACAGTTCTGGAGCTAATAATAACATAATAATTATAATACTGAAGCACTGTGATGACAGACTTTAGGCTGAGGCATTTCAGAAAATTTCATGTGTTACAGTGTGCTGGAAACACTGCAAGGTCCATTAATGTCGTCCAATTTTTATGATGACATGACTTTTTTAATGTGCATGCCGAAATTTATCCTGTAAAAGTGTTTTCATCATAGTTTAAGAATTTTTTTTCCTACCGAATAAAAAGTGTATCCTACTCATTTATGCGCATTTTCAACATTTATGCACATCTTGGAATTCCCATTAAGCTTTTTTAATGCGATGTGCATAAAATATAGGTGGATGGAAACATAGCTGATGATACATAACATTACATTTACCTTAGACAAGACATTGAGTGTATTCAGGAAACAGCAAATGTTAGCTGTTAACATTTAGCTGCAACTTTATTAGCTGATTCGCTGTAGCTTTTAATATGATCATAATGTGCAAGTAATGGAGTTAGCATAAGCCAAGATTTTTATTTTTAAACTATACAGTAACACTTTACTTGAAGGGGTGTTCATAAGACTGTCATTAAAACGTTATAACCATGACATAACACGTGTCATGAAGGTGAATGAGATTTTAAACAGTTAAGTGTCATTGGTTCAATTATGACATTTTAAATGCAAAGATAACGTGTTTGTTATGACACCTTGACATAAACATACATCACAACCTCTTTATCTTTGTCATGACAACTTGACAATACTAATGGCTTGTTTCCACTGACTGGTACAGTACGGTACAGTTCGGGTCGGTACGGGTCACCTTTAACAGGCTTGCGTTTCCACTACCAAGGGTACCCTTTTTGGTGGGCGTGGTGTATGACAAAGTTTCAGTCGATGTCATTTTCGCTCGAGAAAATGTCTACAATAAAGCTGCACAGGTCGTTCACATATCATATGAAAAAGCACTTCTCACAAAATAGATGCTTTACACATAAATACTTGTGTATAAACGTTTATTACTAACTTTTCTATAAACAGGAGTTGTTTATAACTGCAGATCATTGACGGGGCGAAATAGCCTACTGTAACGTCTATAATTATATTAAATAAATAAATAATAAATAAATAAACATATGAACACATACAGCCCCTTACAGTCTCCGATATGTTACCAACTACAGAAGAACTACACAAAGCAGACATTTCGTCGTTAATTAGGTTCAAAACAACACAAAGTATAGCCTACAGTCAGAGCAAACCTCTCATCTGTGTCTGTAATCTTCAGCAGCACATGAAGCCTCTGTTAGAGAGTCATTTCATCATTCCCAGTTCATATTAGTCCAAAAGGTGATAATAAAGATTAAAACAAGGCAGTTTGTTTACGTTTGCTGAAGAAATAACGAGCTCCTTGGCTTCGCCTTTTTTCCGCGCCCCACTCTCGCGTTTGTCCTTTTCTTTCTGAATGTGTCACTCGCGTTTGTCAGCTTCTCACAGGATCGGGTTTCCAAACGCTTGCCAATAATCAAGTGCATGTTATTATCATCAGCTAAAGAAGTTTGTTATTTTAGATAGAGACGCGCGGCGAAAGCAAGGAAGAAAGCGAAACCACTCGGGCTTCAGACTGGCTAGTAAAAAACTATGCGGCACAGGGTAAATCTGCACGACAGGGTTTGTTTGCAGGATCGACCATGGCTGCATATGTATATATAATTCCGCTGTAATCTCTCGCTGTGTATTTCATACATGGCAGGTTCCTTGTTTAAATTCTGGCTTATTGCGTCTACGAATGACGTATCTCTGTAAAAATAGCGTTCAGCTGTGCGTGTTGCTCCACCTTTTGGGACCCTTTCTGCAGTTTGGGACCCTTTCGAAAGGGTCCCGAAAAAGTGGTACGGTTTGCCAAACCGTACCGTACCACTCAGTGGAAACGGGCCATAAGACAACAAAACTTGTCATAAATCTGTCATAAACATGATTGTCATGAAGCCACTATAAATATGGCATAATTTTGTAACAGCATCATTAATATTTTTACCTCAACTACAGTGGTACATTATAATTAAAATGTCATTAAATATTAATGAACGAACTGCTCACTTCCGGATAAACTGGTGGCAAATATCAGACAGACAATTTTTGTTTTGTGCGGTAGGAAAAGCCACTGTGGTATTTTTTTTCTTCTCTAAAAAATTAGTTGCGCCTCAGAAGACGAAACGCAATGGATGTGGTGGCTTTTGGAAGTGTGAGACGCTCTTTTGGAGCACAGACAGGTGCTCAAGACAGTTCTGGAGCTAATAATAATATAATATTTATAATACTGAAGCACTGTGATGACAGACTACTAGCTGAGGCACTTTAGAAATGAGCGAAACAACATTTCAGATGTTTTTACAGTGTGCTGGAAACGCTGCAAAGTCCATTAATGTCGTGTCAGTCATTAAAATGTCTCGTTAAAAGTGTTATTACTCATTTTTAAGAGCGTCATTAATATTTACCGACATTTTAATGACTGACACAGTTAACAGGTGATTAGAGAAATATTCTTGAAGCAATTACAATGACCTCATGACAATCATGTTTATGATAGATTTATGACAAGTCTTTAATTGTCAAGTTGTCATGCCAAAGATAAAGATTGGTTGTTATGTTTATGTCAAGCAGTCATAACAAACAATCTCATCTTTGCATTTAAAATAACATGAGCAAATCACACTTAACAACAGTTGACATGAGCATGCACATGTCATGATTTCTAGAGGTTTCATGACAGGCTTATGAACACCCTGTCATAATAAACCAATAATTAAAATTATTTATATTAAAATGTTTTTAATCAAATAAAAAAGCAGCGAGTTTATGTTTAGTTTGCTCCTCTGCTGAACATTAAACATCCACATGAGTGACTTCAAACCAAGGTATGTATTTAACAGTTATTATAGTGTACAGTTACACCCCCCATTAACAACACACTCAGCACTGATGCATGTATACACAGATAAGATCTTGACATACTAGATTAATGCTTCCCGTTGGCGACCCGTTGAAAGACTCTGGAGGAACAGAGAAATATTGATCAGTTTGAGACGTGAAGATGCTTTAACAGAAGCTTTACTTCTGTGTGTTTTTCTCACCTCCGTCTCCGTCATCAGAGCCTCTGTAACTGGGCTCCTTCAGCATGTCCAGCTCCGCCAGCATTCGCACGTACAGCGGATGCTGCCTAAAGGAGGGATAATAGTGCTCGTGCTTCAGCATCATATCATACACCTGAAAAACACAGAGATGCTTTAGTGGTGCACTTTCAAATCTGTTTAGCTGTGCATTTATTAAACGAGCTAGTGCTGCTGTCATAACCATTAGCCCTCCTGTGATGCTTAGAAAAATTCCCCAAGTTATGTTGATGGATTTTTTTCAACACATTTTTAAATATTGTAGTTTTTACCAACTAAAATCTCAGAACTAATTTATTTTGTCTTTTTTTCTAGTTATTTTGCAAGGTACTAGTGTTGTCACGATGCTGGAATTCGATACCAATCGATACTGAAATTTTAAATACGTCCATTTCCTGCTAACATTTGAGCGCTGTTGAGTTCTGATTTGCCTTTGGTTTCACATGCTCAACAGAAAGGACTGTGATTGGCTGTGAAGGTCATCAGGTCACCGTACTCACCTCTGTTAATTAAGTGTAACCACAGATACAGGGACAGTGGAGCATTTTATAGCCACGATTCATCAGCGGATCGCTCGTATGTCAGCTAATAGACAAACCAGCTGAACAATGTGACTTTGAAATGCTCCAGTGTCCCTCTATCTGTTTACACTCAGTAAACAGCGGTGAGTTCGGTGACCTGATGACCTTTACGGCCAATCACAGTCATTTCTGTTGAGCATGTGAACACAATGGGAAATCAGCGCTGTTTAAGAATGTGCTCAACAGCGCTCAAATGTTAGCGGGAAATGGACGTTTTTAAAACTTCTGTATTGACTGGTACAGAATTCCAGTATCTTGACAGCCCTACAAGACACTAATTTTCAGCCTAAAGTGCAACCTAAAAGCTCAACTAGGTTAATTAGGTTTTTGCATAACAGTGGTTTGTTCTGTAGACAAACTAAAAATATGTATTTATTAAGGGGGGATAACCAAACTAAAATAATTGATTATTTTAATCGCCCTGTTTATATAAAGCATATTGAAATACCATTGTTTATGAAACGTGCTATAGAAGTAAACTTGCCATGCCATGAGTATGCTTTTTACAGGGCAGAATCCAGAAATCACATAGGCAAGCTCACAAACATGTACCTTTCTCTGGATCTCATCAAATATTTCAGGTGTGGGATCCTCTTTGTTGAGTTTCTGAGCCAGTCTGGTTACAGACGCTTCGTCCACCTGAACTCTAGGAGATGCCTGAACAAAAAACAAAAACAAAAAAAAACACAAACATTCAATTACACAGTACAGAACTTGATTGATCCATTCAGACAGCAAATTAATTCAATGCACATAAACTCAGTTTGGATCTTTATATGATGCTTAATAATTGCTGCATTAATAATTGAGCCCCCACATCCTCCGCTCGATCTACACCTGCCCTGTTTAGAGCATCCTGTCTGGCTGTATCACCACCTGGTATGGAAACAGCACCAGCAGCAATCGCAAAGGCCTACATAGGATTGTGCGAACAGCTGGACGTGTAGTACGAGGTGAGCTTCCCTCCCTCCAGGACATTTACACCAGGCGGTGCATGAGGAAAGCCAAGAGAATCATCAGCGACTCCAGCAACCCAAGCCATAGACTTTTCTCTCTGCAACCCTCAGGGAGACGGTTACGCAGCATTCGATCATGCACCAGCCGACTGAAGGAAAGCTTCTTCCCTCAGACTATCAGGCTGATGAACACTTAACACACCCCACACACAGACTCTTCACTGCACACCATCAATATGCAGCATGCACTGCACTTTAACCAATCCATACTTGAAACAATACTGCCTGCAACTATGTGGACACCTATTCATTGCACATATCACTGTCAATTTTACATTGTCCTGTTTTTTTTGTTTTGTTTTTTGCACTGTTGTTGTATTTGCCGTCTGTATCAGCACCTAAGCATTTCACTCATCATAGCACGCGTGCTGCTGCTGATGTGACAATAAAAGTGATTTAACACTTAGGATTTTTTTCTATTGTGTGATATGGCCAGTTCAAGCATTTAATTCCATGACCCAAAAAATAGACAAAGAATTCATAATTTTTGACCGTTTACACCAGGGGTGTCCAACCTACGGCCCGCGAGGCTTTTTATGAATATTAATAGAATCTGGCCCGCTATACAAAAATGAACGTAATTCAATAAATAACCACCGGGTGTCGCTATTACATGCCTTCAATTAGGCAGCAGTTCCTGTTATGAAGTAAAATGGACCGAACAAACTGAAAGAAACATAATTCATAATCAGGTTTAGGCGAGCCATGGCACAAGCAAGAAAAAGGAAAATCAACAGTAAGTGCAGGAAATTTCAGTCAGGATGGGGCAAAGAAAATTTCTTCACAGAGGTCAGTGGAATATGTGTCTGTTTAATTTGCCAGGAATCAGTTGCAGTAATGAAGGAATAAAATATTAAATGACAATATAAAATAAAACATCTGGCCTTCAGCTGGTGCCGAACGAGATCAAAAAGTAAAACAGATAGAAGCTGGCTTATCAGCTCAACAACAGCAGTTTTTTTTTGTGCTAATAAAGTGCAAGAAAATTCTATGCTGGCTAGTTATGATGTAGCCCAGCTAATCGCACAGCACAGGAAACATTTCACTGAAGGAGAATTTATAAAGGATGAGTGTTGCAAGTGTAATTTGCCCAGAGAAAATTCAAGATTTTAAAAATGAAAGTCTTTCTAGAAACACAGTTGGACGATGAATTAAAATAACCAATTAAAATAATTCCATAACACACACACACACACAGGCTACATACATACATACATACATACATATATACACATATACATATTCACACACACACACACACATATATATGCGCGTGTCTGTGTAATGTATGTAATATATGGCCTGGGACAACTTTTTTTTTTTTTGCATCTGGCCCTCGGCCCAAAAAGTTTGGACACCCCTGGTTTACACCTAATATGAATACAAGTTTACAGAACTTGCTGCAGTTGTAAACAAGGTCTAAAATGCTTTGAGCTTATCCACTATTTACCAGGAAATAGATTGCCTTTTTTTTCAAAATCATGATAATCATGCATTTAAACAGCCACCAAAGATCACCAAATTTACGACTGCAATAACCATTGAACTAATTTTACAGTAAAATGCAACAGAAACTGAATAAAGCAATCAACTGTGTAACAACTGCACAGTCTAAATTAATTATAGCATATTAGACTGCTGTTATTTCAACATTCATGCTCATATAAGACTGAGTAACTTTCTTACTATCTACTTTAAAATGTACAAATTAAACAGTTTTTTCTATGTGGTGAATTATTGGATAAATTATTAATTGATTAAAATGACAGAAATCGTACTGTATCGTGATTGTAGATTAAACAAGGCTTCTGTCCTCATTCCCTTCCATTCATTTTTAAACAAAAACAACAACTTATGCTGCTTGATGTTTAAAATCATTATGTTTTCATATATTTGATTGGCGATTGACAAGCAGGAAAGAAATAAGATGGCACTAAAACATAAGCAAACTATAACAGTGTGTAAAACATGTGAAACAATGCAAAAAAAAAAAGTAAAAACATTTCTAAAATAAAAATAAATGAATGGTGTATGTGCACAGGGCCAGCTTAGTTGCCTCTGGTGAACTGTCACATTACAAATTTGCCATGTTTAAGATCTGATTTCTTTAAAAATCAATGATCTTCACTGCCTGATTGATATACGATATAAAGTGGGTCTCAGAACGGACAAGATGCACTGCTTCAGATTCAATTTTCCCCTCCATGCCTTTAAAATATGGACATTTATTTTACCACAGTATTTTCAATGGAGTTTAGACACTGGCCTGATGTTCCTGACGGTGCTCGTGCATCTCGTTTTACACTTGAACAGCTAAATTAACGCTTAGATCTATTTGACGGATTGTATTTTAATGACATTACAACATCAATGCTGTAAAAGAAACCTGAAAATAGTGACATTAACCTTTCAGGAAGATAACTGTTTGCTGAAAAACACTTGCTGTGCTTGTAGCTCATTCCCAGAATAGCACATGATATGAACAGTTTCATTTATTGTAACCTATTGTAAATGTGACTGCTCTCACCTTCTCAGACAGGTACTGGTCGAAGACCCCCAGTGCTGCAGCTCTAAGCAGTCCTTTAGTGGTCTGACTGCTCTGCCTCTTGCCATCTCTCTGACAGCTCTGTAGGACCTCCAGCTGCTGCTGTGCTGTCACCCGATAGCCCTCCACCGTCAGCCAGAAGAACAGAATCGCCTGCCCACCCATGCACTGCATGTAGTCTAGACAAACATACAAATGGAGGAGGGTTGAGATTATTATGCTGATTATTAGGAGTGCTCATGTTTGTAATAGTTTTAGAACTTCCGTTCAGTTGCCCATGAGAGAAATGACAATGAATATTAGACGGCCAAACTACCTGCTCTATAAAAACGTGTGTTCACGACTATAAATAAATAGAAGAATCATATCAGAAGAAAATATCAGTTTGCAAAGCAGCAGAAGGAGCTGTTTTTAACATCTTATAATCAGGGGTTTACATTAACTTTTTTAATCACCGGCCACTGTGGCTAGTAGTTTTCCAATGTTACTAGCCATTCTGTATTTTCACTAGCCACAATTTTGTTGTAGGGAAAATATATTTTATATGCATAAATTTGACGTTGACATGCTTGATTACTTGATTTAAATTTTGTGTTATGTCCACATGCGTTCTCATTCATTTCACTTTTTGTGTGTCGAGTATGAGTTTGCTTAATGAGCATGAGCAAATGGGTCATGGTTCCATAGTGTTATATTGCCATTAGTTTAGATTTCACAATTTTTTAGAGCTCAAAATTAAGGATTTACCAAATTTATCTCTATAACCACACTAAACAACAATTATTTCTTAGCCACAAATTTTTATTGTGTCAAAACAAGCGAAGTATAGCTGTATACTATACTTTTTATTTAACAAAACATTTCTTAAAAAAGAAAGAAAAGCAACTGACTTTTAAAAAGTAACTATTGTCATGTATCAGAAATATGCACAGTAATCTGTCCTGGATAAAGATCTCTCGGATCACCAGTTGACTGCACATAAATGGAGAGTTCATCTCCCATTAAAGCAATATTGTAAAAAAAAAACAATGATAATTAAACCATTTTAACAAAAATGAAAGCAAATAAAACCGTAAGCAAATGAAAGCAGGTGAAACATACCGTGTGTGATAATGAAAGAATGATCACATGCTCACGGTTAACTTTAGGCAATTTAATAATCTGTTCAAAGTGAAAGCAACCAGTGCTGCTTACAAAAAGACACATTTTGAGCTCTTCAAAGCATCAGGACTGTGGGTGCATGTTCATCACTATTTGTCTAGTTTATTTGAAAGAGAACCGATGACAGTTGCATTTACAGAAAGGTTGCTTCACGATTCGGGAGCGCGCACGCATTAGGCAGTCGCGCGCATCACATCAGCTGTTAGCGCGAGTGATGATCACAGTGATGATAACAATTATTTTATTTCTCGATTCCAAGATCACATTTTCTCGCATATTGGGTCATCCTTATATTGTCGAACCCTGCTTTTAGGAAAACTACAATTTAAAAATGATTTTCAACCAGCCAAAGTGGCTAGTGGAGGTGTCTGTCTAACCCGCCAAAGCTGAAATCTACACGCATTTGGCGGGTTGGTGGGTGTTAACGTAAAGCCCTGCTTATAATCAATTTAAGTAAATGAGAGTGAAAGTCTTGAAAAAAAAAAAAAAAAAAAATTTCAATGGCTGTGACCGATCATTTGAGAAGAATAAAGTCAATAGCAGAGGAGAGTGTGTGCATCTGTGTTAACTCACCCATGAAGAACTGCAGAGCAATGTTGTGCACCAGGATGTGCTCCAGCGGAATCACACACAACTTCCCAAAATTAGCCGCGAGTTTCAAAGCGTCAACTTCCTGTTTGGCACACAAAAAACGTAAATAAATTAGTGTTGTCAAATGATTAATCGTGATTATTTTTACTATTATTTTTATGATTGTAGTTTTAAGTTGTTGCCATTATTATTATTTTTATCATTATTAACAACCTCCTGTATTTTGTTTATTACATGTATTCTTTATGCTCACTGTTAAATGCTGATCGTCTACGTCATACTTTATTTGCGTTTACATATTTTCAAAATAAAATTTGCTAGAAAAAAGTTTGTATTTAGATAATATGTACATGTGTACAGTGTATATACATGTATAAATACACACACAATGTGCATAAAATACAAAAATATACAACAGGAATATATTTATGTACATATTCAAATATAATTTCTATTATATAAAGTATTTATTTATAAATATAAACAAACATTTTATACAATAATGTCATGCTTATTTGCTTATATTTATATAAACAAAAATATACACAGTCCTCACAAATATATCAATATCTATATATACTCAAATAAATTAAATTAAATCAACAAAATCATGTTATACTGGAGTAACATGCTAATTAATTATCAGAATTAATAAAAACAGCTGTGAAAATAACTTGAAATTTTAAAAATAATATTTAAAAGCCGAATATTATGCAAATATTAATTAAATATTAATTTATTACAGGTTTTTAAAACACAAATACCATTTCTGAAATATTTAATAAATTCATAATTAGCTGTAATTGATTATTCATATATGCTTACTTGCATGTAAGAATTTTAATTATAAAGCATTTATGTTTAGAATAATTATTGCTCATATACACAATTAATAAAATAATAAAAAATAATAAAATACTGCAAACTGGAAATATTTTGTGAAATTAATATATGTTTCATTTACAAAACTTTTACAAAAACATCTTCTAAGGTATTCCTAATGACAATAAAAAGAATGTTTCTTAAATAAATAAATATATATACACATACATATATATATATATATACATATACATACATACATACATATACACACATATACATATATATATATATATATATATATATATATATATATATATATATATATATATATATATATATATATATATATATATATATATATAAAATATTAATAATGAGCTTATAATACAAGAAATTGAAAGAAATATGAAATGACAAATCTGTTTACCTTCCCTGATTGTATCCTTTGTATTCGCGTTTCACAGACTTTCTTCACAAATAACAAACTATTGATTTGATTCTTTATTATGTTGATATCTGCAAGCATAAAGAGAGACACAAATGTTAGTGCGAAGCTCTCATACCTTCCAATATAAACCCCAAGAAATCACAAGGCGACATATTCATTGGCTTCAAGTCATATTTAAATATATTCATTTTAAGGATCTGTATTATTTACAACAATATTCCGTTTTATTAAATTAAATAATCAAGTTAGACAATTTGTTCAGAATTAATTCATTCATTAAAAAAAAAATCTATTGGTAAAAGAGCTTTTATGTTTAAGGGTCCAATAGATTGGAATAATTTGCTAGCATTCGATCCATTGCATCATATAAGGTATTTAAGTAATATTCTACTTCAGACTGTACTTGTTGTTTCTGTTTATGTGGTGATTGTTTTCATTGATATGTACATTTTGTACTATGAATATGTATGTGTTTATACTACTTCACCCTTCTGTTAATGTATTTGTTGTGGTTTTATGGTACATCTCAAGGGGTTAATCCTAATAAATAATCTAAACTGTTTATTTCCCAAGCGAAAGAAAAAGCTGAGGGTAAGAGTGTAAAGATGAGTTTACCGTCTGAGCCGGTGTCCAAAGAGCGCAGATACTGAAGCTCCTCCAGGACTTTGTCTTTGACAGCCTCCAGCTCGGACGGCTCGTCTGTCAGCTTTAAGATGTTCAGGAAGGCCTCGTAGTTACAGCTCGAGTCACGGATCTAAATGCACACACCATTAGGGAGCTCATTAGCATACACAGCTCTGAGTGAGAAGCAGCCGTCTGCCAGTAGAGTTTTCGGCTATAAAAAGAAAGCAGGTCTCACCATCCAGATGACGAACTGATTGATGTAATCGGGGTCGCTAAGCTGGTTAATTAAGGGCAGCAGGACTCCTCTAGCCAAAACTTCCTGCAGGAGGAAGAAAATAAATCAATCAATTCATCGATCAACAAGTTTGTTCCGAGGCTAGCTCTGTTATATCAGTAACCAGACCTTTCAGGAGCAAATAGACCTCTTTATGAGTTTCTTAGGGTGCTTTTACGCCTGTAGATTGGTTGTTTGGTACCGAAACAAAGATTAAAATTGTTGCAATGCTTATTTTTGTTCTTGGTGCAGTTTGCTTTCACACAGCAAAGTTTCTAAGGCCGTACATACACTATGTACAGTTGACTCTAACTGGGCCAAAGCATGCTTGTCCCCCCCTCCCATCTCCCCCGATGGCCTGCACTCACATTACAATCGGGCCTGGGCATGCTTACGTCATCGATGCTGCATTGTTCAGCAAGCGCTTTTGCTCAGCACAGAGGAGATTTCTCTAGTTATGTCGTTTGATATGCAGTGACATGCAGTCAAATATTTCGCCAAACAGTCATTAGGGATGCAGTGACACGCAGTCAGATATTTCACAGAACAGATCCGCCACTTTTGACGCTCATAAACAATCATAAAGCCCTCGTGCTGGAGGAATTAGGAGGTTTGCTGAAGGTGCAGCTTTCGTGTAGAAGTTTGTTTTTTAATGTTAATTTAATTTTTAGCCATTATATTATGTGATTGTTTTAGATTTATTAAGAATGAATCTTTTTATTTTGATTTTATTTAGCTTTAACACTGTTCATTTTCTTTATTTATACTGGTTTCAGCTGTTTTTGACCATTTTAGCTTAAGTTAACAGCATTAATCATATTATTGAAAAATTTAATTGTTAAAGTTTAGATCATAGTATTGATATTTTATTTAATCAATTCATTGATTTATGTTTATTAATAACTAATCGAAATTTAATTATAGCGCCAATTACAAAGGTAGCAGAAAAGGTGACAAGAGTTTAAAAATAAAAATTCATGATTGATTGACATTTTCTTAATAATTCAGCAACATGTCAACTTTACATTTAGAAATCAGTGGTTTTAAAAATGTCTCTTTTTTTTTTATTTTTATAAAACTCTTGATGATTAAGCTGTGAAGCCTCTACACCAGCGTAATCGAAGATCAGACTATTGTGGTGTAATTTCCAATATAATAAATGAGCCAAAACAAAGTTAGTTTTGAGTTTATTTGAGAAGATTGAAACAGCTTGCCAAAACAAACTTTCTGTAAAAGTGCAGCAGTTGGCAAACATCCTTCAACTTCCATTGACCCATAGTGATTATGCAATGAGTAGGTGTGGCTCTAGGCTGAAGCTCCGCCTTCTTGGACACAGAACCTTCTCACTAATAAAAACAAACACTAAACAGATGGACAGCAGAAACCGAAGTTGTAATTCATAATGAAAGAACAGTTTTTCAATGTTTACTACAGTAAATCAGATTTCCTTGAAGCAATTTAATAATATTTAAGGTGTTATAAATAAAAATAACTAAAGTGGAGAATGATGGAGCTCATGCAATTATATTTATACATGCTTTTTCCTTTTGCCACTGCTGTCATTTTCTTTGTGTGCTTTTTTTTATTAACAAGAGGATCTTCAATAACAGTTTAGAGGTCTTTGGACCGTCTTTTAAAAACATTGCATCGAGTAAATAAATTAGAGTTTTAAAGGTTTTCAGAGAACATGAGATTATATGAAAGACTTTGTATTATACTAGGCAGTGAATTGGCTCGTGTGTGTGTGTTTATGTCTCACCCTGAGGAAGTATCTCATGTTTTTGCTGTGGAAATCTCCAGGAGGTAGTAACAGGTACAGCAGCACTTCACAGAGATCCCGCAAGTAGCCTGCAACACAAACACAGCACCGTGAGTGTGAATAGCAATGTGCAACAGCCTGTTCTTCAAATAAGGCTACTATATGGCTGAGTTAAGTAAAGTAAAAGTAAAATAAAAAATAAAATAAAATAAAATTAAATTAAATAAAAATAAAATTTAATTAAATTAAATAAAATCAAAATTAAATTAAATAAATCAAAATATAATAAAATAAACAAGAATTAAATTAAATTTAATTAATTTAAAATAAAATTAAATAATAAAATTAAATTAAATAATAAAATAAAATAATAAATTAAATTAAATAAAATTTAATTATATTCCAAACCAAAACCAAACTAAATCAAAAAGATGCTCCTATTGAGTTCCATAGAAAGAAAGTCAGTAATTTGGCTTTGGAAAGTACATGTTTTGCCATAATCTATCTGATGAAGGTAATCATATTTTTCATATTATATGTTTAGAGCACACAAACACATCATTCAATTTATTTATTTAGTTGTTCCTATTGTCTGTCAGTCAATAAAGTGTTCAAAGCATTGCACTGCATTAATGACTGGGTGTGTGTTTTTCTGCTAATCAAGTCTTTCAGCTGGCCTACCCTATAAGATCTGCATGAACTTTTACTATTGTTGACAAACCAAAAATATGCCTTGATTGAGTCACTGGGCTGGAGTGTTTGAACTGTCTATAGACACTAATCTGCGTTTGCCGTACCTTCTTCATCCTTGCGTGACATGCACACAACGTCTCTACAAATCTTCCTCTCCATTTCCACCTCCACCTCAAAAAACGAGTCCAGCAACTCGTCTGGATCGTCGCCTGTCGAAAAACACACAAACAGAATCATGCACAAGACACACCATGACTCAAGACGCCTTTAAACATGGACTTTAACCTGCAAATGTGGGAATGCGGAAATAGGAAATCAGTGCTGAAACTGAGACTTCTACACTGAACTCTAATCAGCTGTGATGTGATCCTCTAGGTAGCTTTGGTTAATATAGTGGCTTGTGATCAGACTGTTTTTTAACATAAATAAAAAAAACATAAATAAATAAAACGAATAAAATAAAAATAAATAAATAAATGAATAAAATAATAAATGAATAAATAAATAATTTATAAAAGAATAAATAAATGAATAAAAGAATAAATACATTAATAAAAGAATAAATACATCAAAAAAGAATAAATAAATAGAGTTTAAAAATTAATAAATAAATGATTAAAGAATAAATAAATAAAAATAAATAAATGAATAAAATAAATAAATAAATAAATACATAAAAATAAATAAATAATTTATAAAAGAATAAATCAATCAATAAAATAATAAATAAATGAATAAAAGAATAAACACATAAAAAAGAACAAATAAATCAAAAAAGAATAAAGAAATAAAATGAATAAAAGAATAAATAAATAAATGAATAAATAAATAAATAAATAAAAAGAATAAATAAATGAATAAAATAAATAAACAAACAAATAAAGGAATAAATAAAAATAAATAAATAAATAAAATAATAAATAAATAAATAAATAAATAAATGAAAGAATAAATAAACAAATAAAAAATAAATAAATAAGCAAGTAAATAAAAGATAAACTAACTAACTAAATAAATAAGTTAATTAAATTCTGTTGTTTTCAATATTCTCTGAAGCAATTTGGGAAATATTTAATAATGCTTTAGGAAAACAATTTCGTATAATTAATGACACTTTAATGAAATAATATTTAAATTGTCTATTTAAAAAGCTGTAAATTGCAATAATAAATACAAATACCATTTCTAAACTATTTAATAATGGTAAAACATCTCCTTTTGCAGTTTTAGAAGAAACACAATTTATATTTATGTGACTAAATGATTACTAAATTATTATTCCTTCATAACAATAAGTTATTTTTAAATCAGTTTGTTATAAATTAAGCAATCATCATAAGGTTTTTGAATAACATCTATTAACAAACTTAATTTTGACATCTATTACTAAATAATATTTTTTTTCAGTTTTTATTATTTATAAAAATATTTAAAAATTATTCAAAAATGTAAATAAACATTTTGGAAACACTTTAGTTTGAATACCAATTCTCACTCTTAAATAGTGGCTTACTACCTGCATATTATTAAAATATTATCTGTTAATACTTCTGATAAAATATTATCTGTTAATTCTACATCGCTAGTCATAACCAACACCTAAACCTTACAACAATCTTAAGAAACACTATTAAACACAAATTAGGAGTTTGAGCTAAAAGTCACTAAATAGTTTGTTAAAAGCGAGAATTGCATCTTAAAATGAAGTGAGCAAATATTTTCTAAAAACTTAAAATGAACAAAGAAAAACAGGTTATGTTTATTAATGAATTAAATAACCGAACCTTATGATAAAGTATTGATTTTCTGGTAACACTTTACAATGATGTCTCATTAATTAACCTTAGTTTTGCTGTTTATTAGTGTCTTCAAATACTGAAATGTTACTGCCTTTCATGAACGTTTTGTCTAAGAGAGAATGAGAATAATTACGTTGTTTAGGATCTTCTTTCTCATTCAGCTTCTCTTGAGCTTTCCTGAAAACACGTAGATGAGTAGCAAAATCATCCACCAGTCTGGTGGTGAAATACGGCTGCCAGTCCACCTCTTTAGACCTGAGGATCAGAAAGATTGAGCACTCAGTGAATCATAAAAGTTACAGTCTCATTTTCAACATCGTGTTTACCAGGGAAAATGAGTAAGAACACTGCAGTGTCTGCATTGTGGTTAATTGTTGCATCAGTTCTATAAAAAAATAAAATAGAATAAAATAAAATAATAACAATCACCAGTGCGCAAATTATACATTGACAATCTTTTTTTAGTAGTTTGTGTAACACATATGCATGCCTCACTGAATCACTGAACAAAATAAATGTATTATAATAAATAAAATAAATAAATAATATATACATTGTTTTTTTGTATTAATCAAAAACTTTAGTTTTCATTGTTTTTAATCATAACAATTGGATCATTTTAAATTAATATTTTCTATAGGATGCTTTACAATATATTAGTTATAATTGCAATAGATCAGTCAGTATCAAAGCCAAAACTGGAACTAATATGACAAAAAAACAACTGAAGATCACAGTCCAAAAATTTGTTAATTAATATGTTGGGGGAAAATATTGAATAAAATTTTATTAAACAGTAAAAATATATATTTTGTTACAATTTGGAAGTTTGTAATTTTATTTTCAATAATTCATTTGAATTTAAATGTATTATCTTTCTATTCTGAAAGATGTTACGTGACCAAACTATTATTTACTGGATATAATGGTTTAATAAATAAAAAAATAAAAAGTTATTGTCTATATTTACTGTGAAATGGATAAAAATATGTATTTTCAAAAGGGGATGAACTCATTGCATTGACAATAGTATGAACCATAACATGAGTGATGAGTGGAAAAAATAATAAATACATTGTTTTTTAAATCACATTTCATTTTTTTAATTATTAATATTAATATTATTATTTAAAATACATATTAATGCAAATTATTATTTTCCACTATTTAAAAGGTAAACTCCTCAAACATCTTGTTTAGAGGTCCTTGAGGGGGGATTAAGCTTTAATTAGGAGGGTCAACCCCCCTGTAAACCGTACAATATAAGAGCAGTGATGTTAAAACATCTATGAGTGTGGCAGGTTGGACAGGTGTCTCACCTGGTGGAGAACTCGACAAGAGCATTCTGGACGGTCAGACGGATCTCCAACAGGAAGGTTTCATCATCGCTCAGAGTGTAGTACCAATACTGGATATAATCCCTCAGAGCAAACTGGATGACCTGATGAACCAAATGCAAAGATTAGCATTTACTTAAATGCTAAGAACAACAGAAAAACTGGTATAAAAATTCATCTACGATAATCAGAAATGGTGTTGTAATGATTTGAAACAATATTTTAACATTGCTTATAAAAATAAGAATAAAAAAACACCTTCTCCCAGAACTTTCTACCAAATTTTCTTTAAATAATTGCTGAAGTTTTATTCACAGTTATCATAATATTGACCTAAGCTGCAAAAAAGGTTACTTTAACAAGTATAATAACCAAAAAATACTTATTTTTATTTATACATGTCTCAAACTAATTCAATTGCAGAAGGATGATACAGTACAATAAGTAAGATTTTCAATCATTTTACAACAAACCGCACCACAGATTTAAAGGTTAAAAATCATGGTCCTTCAGTTAATGGATTTACCGATATGAACAAACTATAAGTAATACATTTATTACAGTATTTAATAATCTTTATCTATATAATGTTAGTTCCCATTAACGATTTTAAAAATGGATTATGTAATGTTTAATTATATGCTTAATAAATGCTTAACAAGATTTTTCATACTTAGTCAATGCTAGTAAATATATTAACCAACATTAACTAATGGACCATTATTCTAAAGGGTTCCCTAAAATTTTCTTTAAAGGGATAGTTCATCCAAAAATGTTAATTCGGTCATCATTAACTCACCCTGCACTTTTTCCAAACTTGTTTGGCTTTCTTTCCCATTGTTGAACACAAAAGAAGATATTTTGAAGAAAGCTAAAAACCTGTAACCTTTGACCTCTATTGTATTTGTTTTTCCTACAATGGGAGTCAATGGTTACAGGCTTTCAGCTTTCTTTAAAAGATCTTCTTTAGTGTTCACAATAAGAAAGAAACTCCTAAAGGTTTAAAACCACTTAAAGGAGAGTAAATAGTGAGTAAATATTTCATTTTTGGGTAAACTAACCCTTTAATATTCTGCTGAATAAACCAAAACTCATCTCGAAAGGCTCAAGGCTGAGTAAAACAACCACTAATCTTCATTTTTAACCACTAATCTTCATTCTAACCCCTAATCTTCTATTTAAATGTCAGAAAACCCTAAATATACATGCCATAAACAGGCACAAGGATCATGTGCCCTCAATTCATTTTGGCGCAGAAACAATGACCTATCACTTCTACAGCGAGAGGGGTCGACAAACCTGCTGACACACTCTCATGACTGTGTTTAACTTTAACACAATTTCCTCTGAACGTCATGCTAGTATAGAATCGGTTACACAATGATTTCGCTCATAAAGAGCTCTTATGTTATGGGTCAAGATTCTAACAGGGTAATATCATGAAAAAAAGCATGTTGCCTTCTAAGACACCTTGTTTCAGCTTATTTCCCGAACAGCATTGCATCTGACTATTCAAAAATGCTCCGCAAGATTTCAATGCAAATGAATGAATTAATTAGTTGCATTCAGCAGAAATTATTTAATCATTAATTCACAACCGTTTATACAGTCTACCCAAAATTAGGACACGTTCAGTTCACCAAAGTTATTAAATTTAATTAAAATATTGTGCATATTTTTATTTCAGTGGTAATTTTTTTTTATACAATACACTAGGAACTACTGAACTTTTCTTGGCTTTTAAGTAAAACAAAATGACTATTGCAATAAATGTTTTTTTTTCTTCTTAACCTCTTACTGTTCCTACTGACTATAGAAAAAAAAAAAAACATGTGTCAAGCCATGAGAACCGAACCGAACCAGTGTTCAAAAACCGACGTATGTATTGAACCGTGGGCTAACTGTATTGTTGCATCCCTATTATATATCAATGCACTTGCAAAGAAAAAGACGATCTTCCCAGTTCATCTAAACTAACGAATCTTCCCAAATAGCGCTATTCAAATCTTCAGGTAAAATTATATTAATAAAGCAATAAATATCGCAGCAAAACAAAATATTGCAATGTCAGATTTTCCCAATATCATGCAGCCCTAAATATAATATTAACATATTTCTATTAAAATACAGGTATACATCCTAGTATATTCACGGAAAGCATCAAGCAATAATGCACTGCAAATCTCAGCTGTTAATATTGTCGCAAAATGTAAACTGCATTACCACACTGCTCAAACTACAGCTTGAATTACACTTTATTTAACTTTACTTGCATGCATAAAGTACACATACATGAATCTATATATATATATATATATATATATACTATGGCCAATCTCAACTGTCAGATTAATTTAGCAGCAAAGGACCTCATAAACTGAACTGTTACGGCTTGTGCATTTCTAGAGAAATGTGAAAATTCAATTCGCTGAATTAAATTCGGCTCTGTGCATGCTGTATTAGACTTCTTTTTGCAGTGCTGCGCATTAGGACCGAAAACCACAAATGTAATCTTCAGTTATTTTGAAGATTGCATGTATTTAATTCATTTAATGTGACTGCAAGGCATAAAGACATTAAAGCAATGCCTTTTTACAAGATGTAAAACAAGTCTCTGATGTCCCTAGAGCGTGTGTGTGAAGTTTCAGCTCAAAATACCACACAAGTACTGTTCTATAACTCTCTGAAACCCTTTCAGGCTTTGATTCTAATTGTGCCATTTTTGTGACTGTCGCTTTAAATTCAAATGAGATTGTTCTCTTCTCAGAAGAAGGCGGAGCTACAGATGTCTGTGTCAGAATAGTGGCAGATTCCTAAACAAAAGTACCGTCCTATGCTAATGAGGGAGAGATGGTCACTAGTGGGCGGGGCTTTCCCACTTTGATGACAGGTATAACGGGAGAATGTCAATTAAAGTGCTTCTGCAGACTGCTTTCACCAAGTCTCATTATAATAAATACAATTAATAAATTTTTACCATTAGAAGCTGCTTATATTCACACTACTGTGTTTAAACCGCTTATAAAAGTGCTTTTTGCATAATAGGTCAACTTTAAGATATTATAAACATTCTTCTCTCAAAAGCAGCTTTAAAAATCCGCATTATTATTAAAAGTGTTATTTAATTAAAAAATAATGCTATAATACATTGCAATCAATGCTAAAAATGATGACCACACTAAAAATAGTTTTTATTGTGCATATTTCCGTTTCATACGTAAACAAGTCAAAACTCAAGTCCCCTCAAAATGTACATTAGTAAATCAACCTGCTGCATATGGCAAATAAAAAGTTGTGCAACATCAATACGGTGGTTTAATGGTGCAGGATAACTTATTTAACTAAGAATAAAAGTGGCTCAGGAAAGCAAATAAATTAATTTTATTTGTAATAATAAAACTAATAATAAATAAAAGCTGAAATGTAGGAAATGACTGCATAAAAGTGACCCAAGCAGAATATATGCATTGTAAGCAAACTGATCCAGTAAAGCACGTGAGACCACTGACTGTCATATAACTGTGAAGCACATGACATTCACTTCAGCTTATAGAAAGCAGCGGTGCAGCTTAAACTCTAAAACGAGCTGATGAAGCGTCTTGCGCAAACGACATTCGTCAAGCGGCGACTCGACAGTCTGAGAGCAGCTCATCAGCAGAGAAACCACAGGTTCCTCATAAGCATGAACGTGCACTTTCAGCTGTTTTTTTGGGGGGGTTTGTTGACGGTACCTGCTGCAGTGGCTCATCTATGATATTGGATCCTGTCAGGCGACGGTCGATCTTTATGAGTTTGGATTCTGATTTCATTTCCTCCAGAACCTGAGGAGCAAACACAAAGACTTCAAACTCAGCAGCTGCACACAGACATCATTTTTACTCCTCATCAATAATAAGTTGCTTCAACTACACTGTTAGGGAAAATTAGAAATTAGGACTGCACAATATATCGCAAAATTACCGCAATATATGATACATTTGATCAATCAGATGGGATTTACTATCTTTAGCTCTGCATCCGTAGTAGTTGCTGTTCTGCTTTGGCTGGAGTGGCCCAAAGGCGAACCTAGAGCTAAAAATAAACACTAAAGAGCGAATTCAAGACTAGAGGAAAATGACAACAGCCAATCAGGTTTTCGCTCACTCATAGGCTTTGTCCGAAATTGCCTACTACTATCAGTAGGTACTACTTAATCGTTAGAGCATTGCTATCTATGCAGTATGAATGTGGGCAGTGTGAATGGAACTCGGACGTACAACATCCAGCATTTTGTCACGATCACGTGACCTACCCATGTCAGCTTCGTCGCTTCACTCCCATTCATGAATTCTCTCGCGGTGCATCATTGGATAGCGTAGCGTGCATCAGTTGCGCACTTCAGAATAAGTAAAGTAAAAGTAGTAGGTCATCCAGTTACTTCTCACATACTGTTTTACTTATTCTATGAATTGGGACATACTACTCTGCTCGCATACTGTTTTTAGCATACTATATAATATGGAAGTATGCAATTTTGGACGCAGCCACCCGGCGCAATGCGGTTCAAGGTGTGACGCAAATGTTGTTTGCTAGTTTCAGCTTGACGCAAGTGTTGTTTTGACGTTTTGCGCCACGCTGTTTGAATAGCAAATGCATTTGCGCTCATATGTGCGCCCATAGGCGTTCTGGTCTAAAAAAGAAGATGTGTTAAGGCACATTGCTGGCGCCTTGTTATTAGGATCTAAAATAGACTGCTCAATAGACCAACTGAGGGGAGGTCTAAAGTCCAACGCAGAGCGCCTTGCTTACACATTGCTTAATATATACGGGATGTACAGCAATACGCAAATATATTTACATATAATACATAAAAAGAAAAAAAGGAATAAAATATTACAAAAATTATTATTTTCTACATAAATATAAACATCTCTGCCTTCATGCCTTCTTCATCTTGGGGGGGCTTTTACAGTTTATTCATAACAATTTGCTTTTGTAAAATGTTTTTATAAGTAGTAGTATTTATTATCTGAATATTTATATTTGTTTTATTAAAAACAAGCTTAGATTTGCCCACCTGTCAGGTTTTAGACCATATGGGGCACAGCATGTGTATTAGGATATAACTCAGTTGTATTGATAACTCAGTTATTATTGTTCATTTATTAGTTTGCTGGAGTTTAGAACTGAATTTAGAAATAGTTTTGATACAAATTTTTGTGCTTAATAAACTAAATTAGTTATGTATAGGCTAATGGATGTCTGCGTACAACACATTTCCCTATCCACAAGAGTGAAAGTGAAAGTAAAGAACGGGGAGGCTTATTCTCTAATTCTCGCGCTGCAGATGCTCTGTTCAACCGTTTTCTCTCTAGAGAAGTGTTCAGTTTTTCCACTTACAAAAGTCCGCCATGTAAATAGCAAATGCGCTATGGCACAACTCAACTGACTCTTAAAGGGAATGGGAGATGAGACTCTGATTGGTTTATTCTTAAAACACACCTATAACTCATTAAGAGAATATGCTCAACCCTGTTAGACCATGCGCCATGGCGCAAGGTGGATTTTTCCATCCTTAAAGCAGCAAAAGTGGATTCAGATATGCCCTTAATGCTTTTGTGGCCTGCGCTTTGGACTTTGCGCCAAGATCGTTAAAATAGAGCCCATAGAGTTAAATAGACTAAATGTTTGCAAATGTATATTTTTTTAGTCTTAATTAGAATTAATTAGATCTAAAAATATATATTTTGCTTGTTCATTTTAACATCATTACATGAATAAATAAATGGTTTAAAAAGAGAGGTAATAAAATAGCATTTTTCTGTGGAAATGTTACATCGTAAGAAACATCACTATCGCTATACAATATTGCATATTTTCCCATTATCGTGCAGCCCTAATAGAAAATAAAAAAGAATATTTGTCTCAATAAACATTACTAAAATTATGATGCAGAATTTATATTAAATCATACCTTGTCCATACTATGTCAACAAAATTTCAGAGAAAAGCATATTATTTTATTATTCATTCATTCATTTTCTTTTCAGCTTAGTCACTTTATTAATCCGGGGTCGCCAACGGAATGAACCACCAACTTATCCAGCTTATATTTTACGCAGCGGATGCCCTTCCAGCTGCAACCCATCACTGAGAAATATTTTTATTATTATTTAAAAAAAAAAAATATATATATATATATATATATATGTATATATATATATATATATATATGTATATATATATATATATATATATATATATATATATATATATATATATATATATATATATATATATATATTCATATTTTTATATGTATATATATATATATATATATATATTTTTTTTTTTTCCTTTACATATTTATTTCTTTTTAAAGCTGCATATTATGTTATTGCTTAAATGCATTACAGGCCCGATGTTTCCTTTACTGAATAAAATCTAAATGAAATTGAGAAGGAATATCAGACACGCATGCAATACCTTCAGTACGGCTGTCTGTGTAGGCAGCATGTAGGAGTGTTCACATCGTTCAAGGTGTTTCTCTGAGTTTGTCTTTCCAAATAAAAGCAGCACTACAAAACCCCTGGAGAGAGAGAGAAAGAGAGAGAGAGAGAGACAGCATCATCATACTGAAGCATCTACAGGTTTTACAGAGACACTTTGAAGGAGTTTGAGCCTTGTTTATCATTCACTTACCCGCCAATGAAGCAGAGGATGTAGAAGGCCAGATAGAAGATGGCAAAAGGTCCAAATGAGATGAGGAAGAGGACGACTCCCAGACCCCCCCATCCCCAGATGGACAGACTGGCCTGAAAAACACACACAGAGACAAACTCAATGAAAAGACTGTACTGTTATGGATATCATATGATTGACAGGCTGATCCTGTCCTTTGCTCCACTCAGAGAAGAGATGCCACTAAAGGGGAAGATAAAAAGACACTTTATTTAAAAAATGATGATGGATGTACACTAATAAAACATTATAATGAATAATGCAGTTTTGTATTTCAATATGCAATATTGTATTTTATGGTGACTTTAAAACTGGACAAAGACAGAGGAATGAACGAACGAACGTTCTAGTACCTAATATTGTCTTAAGCTTGCATATGAATATTACTATTTGATACTTTTATGCACAGATCAGTGATCAGACTATCTTTCTATTAATTGCAATTACTTTTCAACTCAAATTGGCTAGCTGCATTTGGTTCCAGATGATCATTTTCATCACAACAGAGAACCAAAAAAACTACAACCACCACTGTTGCTTTGAGCAGATTTCTTTTTTCAAGATTTAAGGGAGAAATACATTTGAGATGACACAGATGAGGGGAGAGAATGTGACAGAATGTGTCCAATGGCCAGGTTTCCTGTTTTTGCCAGGAGAGGAAACTCAGTGACCCAATCAGTGCCCTTCCCTTCCTTCTCCCGAGCAGACTACACACACAGACACACACACACGGTCAGTCCTGGAGTATGGTGCTCAACTGAAGTGTGTTAAATAAACATTAGCCAGAAATATGATCAAGTGTCCATGGACTTTTTCGTAGACTGTGATGATGCATTTCCACAGTCATTACCATAGCAAATCCCTAGCAAAAAAATTAAAAAAAAAAAAAAAAAAAAAAAAAAAAAAATATATATATATATATATATATATATATATATATATATATATATATATATATATATATATATATATATATATATTTTTTTTTTTTTTTTTTTTTTTTTTTTTCCCAAATGATGTTTAACAGAGCAAGGACATTTTCACAGTATGTCTGATAATATTTTTTCTTCTGGAGAAAGTCTTATTTGTTTTATTTCAGCTAGAATAAAAGCAGTTTTTAATTTTTAAACACTATTTTAGGGACAAAATTATTAGCCCCTTTAAGCTATATTTTTTCTTGATAATCTACAGAATAAACCATTGTTATACAATAACTTGCCTAATTACCCTAACCTGCCTAGTTAAAATAACTAAGTTAAGCCTTTAAATGTCTCTTTAAGCTGTACAGAAGTGTCTTAAAAATATCTAGTAAATTATTATTTACAGTCATCATGGTAAGGATAAAATAAATCAGTTATTAGAAATTAATTATTAAAACTATTATGATTAAAAATGTGTTGAAAAAGTCTTCTCTCTATAAAACAGAAATTGGGGAAAAAAATAAACAAACGGTCTAATAATTTAGGGGGGCTAATAATTCTGACTTCAACTGTATGTATATATATATATATATATATATATATATATATATATATATATATATATATATATATATATATATATATATATATGTATTCATGTTACATATATTTACATTCATAATGATATTCTTTCAGGAAACTAGTTATGCTACTGTGCGAGCAATTTTAACAAAATGGAAAAAAGCTAATGGAGTGGTGAAGGCAAATTAGAAATCAGTCTCTTGATATTTGTTTCTGACTTTTTGTGAAGTCATAGAAAGTTTTATTTTGATTTCCTGTTCCAGTGAGCTATGACAACTTCCTCTTCTGAGAACTCTGGAAATGCAAAAAAAGTCCTTTGGGGAAATAACAAAAGCATGGGAGAACTAAACGGCTGAAGTACATGAAAAAACATGCAAAAATAGTGCAAAGAAATACTGAACAAAATCAAGATTGCTATGATTTTAGACATACAGTGGAAGTCAGAATTATTAGCTCCCTTTTGATTTTTTAATTTTTAAATATTTTGTAAAAAATGTTGTTTAACAAAGCAACGAAATTTTCACAGTATGTCTGATAATGTTTTTTCTTCTGGAGAAAGTCTTATTTGTTTTATTTCGGCAAGAATAGAAGAAGTTTTTAATTTTTTAAAAAGCATTTTAAGGTCAAATTATTAAACTAATTATCCAATTATTAGCCATTCTGAAAAATCCCTTGCTGTTAAACATCATTTGGGAAATATTTGAAAAAGAAAAAAACAATTCACAAGAGGGCGAATCATACTGACTTGATGTTTAGTCACTTCACATATAAATCAGATGGTCTATTCCTGTTATGTCATGTCAAGAATAACATGTAAAAGTCTGGCAACTCATCTCAAAGCTGTTATTTAACCTCTGTGATTCATTCCTCAAGCACAAAACTTTTCCCTGACCTCTGACCTGTTGAACGGCTCCGCACACAGCAGATCATTTATAGTGCTGACAGGCCATGGATTTGGTCAAACAGCAAAACAAACCCACTCTGGATGCTGCTGCTGCATTCTAGAGACTGCTCTACACCACAGACACAATGCATATGTGTGTTATTAAAGAGATGAACAAACAGGCTTTCACACAAGTGGCGTGTCACAGGACAGCAGATCAGCTGCCGGCAAACTATTCCAGCTAAAACATCAGCCTTTACACACAGAGTTAAAGGGGCAGTTCACCCAAAAATTTGGGATCTGTCATCATTTACTCATCCTTTACTTGTTTATGTTAAACACAAATGAAGATATTTAGAAAAATGCTAAAAATCGGTAACCATTGACTTTCATGGTATTTGTTTTTCCTACTATAGAAGTCAATAGTTACAGGTTTTCAGCTCACCAAAATATCTTCTTTAGTGTTCAACAGAATAAAGAAACTCATAAAAGTTTGAAAGCACATGAGGGTGAGTAAATAGTAAGTAAATTTTACTTTTGGGTGAGCTTTCTCTTTAAGTCAGAACATCCACATTTAAATGTGAACACCCTAAATTATAATTTAGGTTGCAAACGAAACAGTAAATTTACTGTGTTTTATTGCTATTTACATTCTCCATATTCATTTTTGAACAATTTATTACTACCGGATTAAACCCTTGCTTTGCTATTTGAATTAAACCCAAGACGTGTTGTAGTTTGTTTACATTTGAAAGGCCAAATCACAGAGTGTAGTTGCCACGTTCATTTACTACTAAGTGTTTTCAGGCTTTTTGTTAAGGTATGGATAAAAAAAATCTACTTGTTTTTTTAGAGATATTAAATTACAGGTAGCAATATAGTATAGGGAGGATACAAGTAGCAATATAGTTATTATGTCATTATTATGAATTTGTACCTGTTTGATTTTTTTATGGAGATCTGGCAACACAATCGAGTCAAAGCTCATGCATCTTTACCTGTGATTTCTTGCTCGGCTTAGTTGGTTAATATTGCATGTGTAATATAAGACAGACACAACTCTGGTGTGTATTAAAATACTTCATTAAGAACTAGATGCTCAGTTCAGTACATACTGCATAGAAATTTTAAAAAGTAAAATAAAAAGTTCAGTTCTGTGTACATGAACACTGTTTAGTATATGCAATCACAACAACAAAAACAACAAAAAACTCAGTGTTAGAGATCATTTCTCACTAATTCCTCTAGTCCACTAATTTTGTTATATTTTTATCTCTAGAACTAGCTTAGGTCTGTGGGATTGTTTTATTGGCCAGTGGCTGAAAATCATGTGACTGATTTGAGAAATCATTTACTCAAAAAAGAAACTGTGACAGGCTTATGTCAGCTTATTCACTCTCACATCATTCCAGACTGTTTGATATATTTATTCCTTAGATCATTAGTTAATTTCTGAATAATACACTTGACAAAAATGACAACAACAAAAAAGCTTAAAATTGTGAAAAAAAAAAACTTCTGTACAACGTTCTGTTTTTTTATCTTTACCAGTATTAGATTATATTATTAAAATATAATATATAAAACAATTTTTTTATTATTTGAGTGGTAAATAATGTCTTGAAAAGTCCTATACATAGATGCTCTGATTGCTCTTTCTGAAGTATGAACATTCAACCTTCCCTGTGGAAATGGAGAGCAACACATATTCTAAATTTCCCCTCTGCACAACAACAGAGAAACCAAATAACAGGGGTTTTCCTTGCTCCACAATCCAAAACTTTTTTTGCTAATTGCTAACTAAAATTATGCAAAATTAGTTATCTAATAAAGTTAAAAAA
This sequence comes from Danio rerio, assembly GCF_052040795.2. Taxonomy (NCBI): domain Eukaryota; kingdom Metazoa; phylum Chordata; class Actinopteri; order Cypriniformes; family Danionidae; genus Danio; species Danio rerio. The sequence continues at coordinate 2,480,064 of NC_141039.2, forward strand.
TCCTTATTTAAAACAATACTAATATTAAATGAACAGTGCTTGAGATCACTTGGCGTTTGTCAGTAACTACGACTAATTTTTGTAAAAAGGTGGAGGAGTTGGTACACTGAAAGAAAAATTATGCACTGGATTTACTACATTTTTTTAAAGGTAGTGGTTGCAAACAATTTATATGGGCTGAATATAAACAAACAAGTTCAATTTAGTAATGTTCAACTTAATTTGTTTAAATTCAGCTTATATAAATTACCTTAAAATGTAGTAAATCCAATGAATTGGCTTTTTCAGTGTACAAAATGTGATTGTGGTCACCTCATAACTATCTATGCAGAAAAAAACTGGCATATAAGTAAACACTAAATAGTAGCATTTATATTTTACATAATAAATAGCCAAAGCAAATGCTTTTTCACACTTGTTTGAGGAGGACAGACAGACTGACATCTATTATAATGATAAACGACGTTATGGTAAAAGATTAACATTAAAAAGAACCAGATTCTATAAACACTACCTGACAAAAGTCTTGTCGTGGATCCCAGTTGTAAGAGCAACAAATAATAACTTGACTTCTAGTTGATCACTTGAAAAAGAGTCAGAAGGTGGACTTTTCACATGAATCATCTGTTGAACTGCATCCCAATCATCACCAATACTGCACAAGACCTACTGGAATCCGCATGGGCCCAAGATTCTCACAGAGATCAGTCAATTTTGGTGAAGGAAAAATCATGGTTTGGGGTTACATTCAGTATGGGGGCGTGCGAGAGATCTGCAACATCAACAGCCTGAGGTATCAACACATTTGTGCTGCCCATTACATTACAAACTACAGAAGAGGGGCAATTCTCCAGCAGGATAGCGCTCCTTCTCATACTTCAGCCTCCACATCAAAGCTCCTGAAAGCAAAGAAGGTCAAGGTGCTCCAGGATGGGCCAGCCCAGTCACCAGACATGAACATTATTGAGCATGTCTGGGGTAATATGAAGGAGGAAGCATTGAAGATGAACACAAAGAGTCTTGATAAACTCTGGGAGTCCTGCAAGAACGCTTTCTTTGCCAATCCAGATGACTTTATTAATCAGTGATTTGAGTCATGTCAGAGATGTATGGATGTAGTCCTCCAAGCTCATGATGGAGTCAGACAAAATATTCATTCTGTCTTGTTGTAAAAAAAAAATAAATGAGTGAAAAGAAGAAGAGAGAACCCAGTCCAGGAGACTCGAAACAAGCAGAATTCCTTTATTGAGACGTGTTGGTTAATCTGCAGTCATACAGCGTCTTTAAGATGTCCGTGTCTGCAAGAGCCTACTAGAGGTCCGCAGTCTGCAAGTTCTTTTACAAGTCTCTCACAAGTCTCACACAAGTCTGAATTAGTCTGAATTAAGACAAAGATTTCATGGCTATATTGTGTTCTTAGGAGGAGGGGATATAGCTAAACAAAGTATGCAAATTAAGGGTTGTGGTCGGCAGGGTAAACTGCTTCTCAGGTCTAATCTCATCATGTTCTGGAGACAGAAACCGCCTGACCATTTGATCGAAAAGAGAAAACAATAGACACCCCATGCTGTGAAACTGACAATTTGCATTACATTGGCTTAGCCTGTTATCAGAAAGACAAAAGGTTAATGTCCTTCCTAGCTGGGATGTTAATGAAATTATATAATTAAAAACCAGAGAATATAACTTTTCAGTTGTACGTAGATTATTGTTCATTTGGAATTAGTTGATAGAAATTTATATTTCCACAGTCTCCACTGCAGCAGGACTTTATATTCTATACTGGACATTATTTCTGTTCAGTGACAAGACTTTTGTTCAAGCAAAGTCAGACTTTATGATGCTGTTTTCAAACCAGACGCAGAAAAAGCATCAAGCGCGAGTAATTTACATATTAAGTCAATGCAAACGCACGAATAGACATACTGCATGTACATACATTAAATACATTAAAAAAAAAAAAATTCTGAACTTAAGTGGACTTTCGCGCCGTGTTAACCATTTAGGAGCCTGCTCTTGTGGGGGCGTGATGGTGACGTAGGACCTGTTGTTGGTGTCCTGGGGAAAATCCTCCAGTCGACAACGACAACAGTTTATCTAACTGGGCTCGGCTCAGTCAGAAGCACTGCTGAAAGCCTCCATCATCCAGGTTCAGTTTCTGGAGGAGTTTATAAGCTCACAGAGCCGGATGCACCTCTGAAAGGATCTAGTTGACTCAGACACGCCCCTAAATGTATCGATGCTGTTTTCAGTCTTCATAAAGCACATAAACACTGTTATTTTCTTCATAAAATCCATGTTAGCCATTTAGCAACGAAGCTAGAGTCACGGGCCAGACAGAAGCTCTGCCAATCACAGGAATCCGCATCTGTTCTGAAGTGAATTTAACGCACAAATGAAGCGGGGTTTGACGCGCGAATGAAGAGAGTAAACTCAAATGTTCACGTGGCTGTTTCGTGTTTACGCACGAATAGCGTATGGTGTGAACACAGCATAACTGTCCTAATTAAATCATTCAAAAACAAGGCATAATTATATTTTATTTTGGTAAAATAAACGTAATCTAGAGGCCATTCCCTTTCATATAAGCCACTTCTGATACCTAACAATCAACTAGAAGTCAAGTTATTATTTGTCTTTCCTAAAACTTGAATAGGCGACAAGACTTTTGTTAGGTAGCGTACAGTTAAAAGCCTTGTTCTTATCTCAATGATAAAGTGCAATGAACTTGCATTTGGCCTCAGCCAACACACGTAAACATCATCAGAACACAGGAGAGGAGAAAGATATAAAACACGAGGGAAACCAAATTGAACGCAACCGTGCCAAAAACCAAAGTGAACCCTTACATTATTTACACAAAGCTCAGGCGAGAAAAATCAACATTTACTGATTTTATCAGAGCTATTTCATAAAAAAAGAGAGATTTGCACAAATATACATACAGTCAAACTGTTTGTGAAACGTCCTTGGCTGTGGGGAGTTTTCCACGTGCTCTGAATAATATGTTTCAGTCCTTATCGCGACCAAACTAACCTCTAAAGAAGATAAAAGCAGATTACAACCCACGTCAGGCTACAAAACCAAAGCTGCACTCTTTGTGGTCAAACACACAATAATCCAGTTTTACCTTTAACATGTTTCACCATTACAGAAGATCACGAGGTCGACATAATCTCCATCCGGTGGCAGTTTTTGAGGATACACACAAAACGGCATTATGACATTAGAAATAAATCATTCGTTTCTCGAATACAAGGCTTGCGAAGGAGACAGGAAGGTGTAAAGCTGTAACGTTTATAGGTCTCTTAACAGCGCTGATCTCATACTGTCCTGCAGTGTCCTCGCAGACCGGGTCAGCAAAGACTTTGAGTTAAGATTATTATCCAGCGACTGTCATTCAATCACCTCCCGTGAAGCAAGCTCCTCCTTTGCAAACCGCGAAAATTCATTGACGTTGAGCTGCATGGCAGTGCCTACTACTGTTGGCCTACATACGAGAACATGATCCCTAGCTAAGGTCATAACACACGAGCTGAGCCTATAAAGTTGGATGGTGTATCATCAGCACTGAGGAGGATCTTAAGAATTCCCAAAGGTTTCGTGTGTGATCTTGCACAAAACTCATCAGGCTTCACCATTTAATTCAGGCTGGTCACAGAGGTCTATTTTAAGAGCAGTGCAAATACCCTAGGCTCGAGCGCCGCTGCCCTGAGACTAAACGATGAGTGTGTGTGTAATCCAGATCTATGCTTTCTGCACTTACAGAGAACACAGTAAAAACCCAAGACTAGGGAAGGGTATTTTTAAGGTTTTAACAGCATTAGTACTTACATTGATATCACTTATCGGTTTGGTACTTTATTGGTTCTCTTATCTGTACTTTTGTAGTGTTTTTAAGAAAAACTAATTAAACAGAATTAACAACTTTATTTTATTATTACGTATTTAATGTGATAACCAAACAGGGCTCAACAATAAGGACTGCCGGAGGACCAGCGTGTGAGGTGCTCGGGACAGTAAACAGGATCGTTACAGAGCTGATTGTCACACTGTTGCCTTGTCACTAAAGTTTAATGTGCCTCTGACTATTTGTCAATTTTGTGCAAATTCAGTCTTAGAATCGAGAAACAGTTTGTGTTTTCAAGTCTTCAAATGCTAGCTACTCGGTTCGTCTTATCTGATTGGATGTTGCGAGCACGACACGTTAATTTTTTCAGTATCAATCAGTACAGCGAAGAGACAGCAACATGACGGCAACTTCTAAAGATGATGCTAAAGGAAAACATTTGTTTCTAACGTCTTGGAAGCAGATATTTACGAGGATACACCACGACTAAAAAAAATGAAGTGATGTTTTTTACAGTTTGCCTTCAGTTTGGCGGGTCAGCCATCTTTTTTTCATTATACATTTATTAACATTTTTTTAAATAGTTAAATTCTAGATTTACAAACATTTTGACATTTTTTTTTTTGAATTTGTGGCTAGGAAATAACTATTAACTTTTTTTTGGTGAAGCCAGTGAAAATATTGGCAGGGCAAGTAAAAATCTGAACCACTGGTCTGATTGGGCCAGTAGAAAAAATCCTTAGCGTTGAACCCAAGCGGCAACCTCCCGCTCTCCCTCAGGAAGCCAATACGGAAGTAACTAAAACTGCAATTCATCCGAAATTCCACTAGTCCTGGCCGCTCCTGACTCCAAAACAGAGCAAATTTCAATTGAGCCCACTGTTAGACTGGCCAACTTTACAGCAAAAAAAAAGGTGTTTACAGCCTGCTACAAAAAAAGATTTTGGTTAATACTGCTAATATTACCCTTCATGACAACTGTGAGGGGGTGAATTTTTTTATAACTCATCCGTTTCCTTTATATTAAGTTATATTAAGTTTGCATAATTAAGGGAGTGGCCACTTGAGTGACAGCTAGGTCTCGCTGGTCGCCGTCACGTCACCTCAGCTGAATCCTGCAGATTAGCCACTGATCTCGGCATATTTATCGTATTTCTGTGTTGTTTTATGTGACTTTACACAGTCAACTGCCTTTTGGACTTGTTTCCTACAATTATTAGATGGCATGGCATGCTGAGTGCACTTAATTGAGCTCACAAACCATTCACGTGGCCTCCGTCTCCCATGTGAGTAAAGTTATATACTTATATACCATCTCTATACATGTATTTGTTTTATTTAAGATCATTTATCGTTTATATTTATATTTAAAGCTGTAATGCACTGCAGAATCTGTCAGATTGATTAGCTGTGGGCTCTAGAACAGTCATCTGAAGCGTTGTCATACAGTGTTATGCTGGATTTCATCAATAGTCTTACATTAACTAACACAGACTATATCTGAAGTGTTTGGATGTAATTCGCGTTTTCCTCCTGTTGAAAAACGTCATAAGAACAATGTTTAGTGGCTCAATGTATTACAGCAGTGTGTGTTTAAAAGTCTAAACACTTTATTGATATAGTGTACGACAAAGCACAAGTGGTCAGAACACAAACGAGTCACAGGTGATAAAGTATTAAGAATTTCTCCCAAAGTAAAGTGTCTGAACCAGGTCCAAGCTAAATGCTAGCAGGTGTCTGTAGCTCCGCTCACTCTCCGCCTCTTTGCCCTTGTTTGGTATCCCGCCGTGGGTGTGATGACGCGTGACCAAAATGGCGACGGTTGGCCGCGCCTACTTATGGCTTTTTTTGCGCTCTTCAGAAACCTATGGGTGACGTCACGGACACTACGTCCATATATTTTACAGTCTATGGTTGAACCCTGCCATAGTACCGCTAAACTGTGCAATCCTAATAACAAACAATGTACAGTTATGCTTTATTACACCTCTTCTCTCTTTCTCAAATTGTAAAACTGAAAAAAGCTTCTTCAAGTGTTATAAGGCCAGAGGTAGGGATGGGTATCGAAACCTGGTACTTTGGTACTTGGTATCGATAAGCTCTGACGTTAACGGTTCTGCTAGCGGTACAGGATAATTTTTGCTGAATAATCATTACTTACAGTAGCATAATTTAACTGACAAACCTTTTGTAATTTGCAGTATGTGTCTGCACAGTTGGCAATCTCACATGTGAAATGCTTGTGCTCGTGAACAAATAAGTTACACACATAACTCCCACCTGTCAATCCCTTTTTCTGCGGGATTCGTGAACAGGCCTGAATAGCTAGAGTGATCCGTGTCGTTATAATAGCGTCGGTAAAAAAAAAGGTGCACAACCAACAGGAACCAGCCAACAGTATCTGAGGTGTTCGCTAAAATGACTAAGTACAAGTGTGAAAGTGAAAGATTGAAGCAGTCTACTGACCCGCTGACTGCCTGGAACCGCTGTCTAGATTGCATGACAGTGTGTGTGTGCCTGTGTGTGAATGTGTGTGTGTTGTCACGTGATGTGCGTTTTCAGCGGTAGTGTGGAAGGAGGGCTGCTCAGAAATGCTAAACGCCAGTGTGGATGTGGATTGTTTTCGTTCCATTTTTCGTTCTAAAATGCCATTTAAAAACGAAGACCTATTAGTGTAAATGGGACCCGAGTGTGTATTTTTCGCGAGTGGATTTGCAACTGGGGCGGGGCGGAGGATCTCGATGCTGGCTCACCATCGTGATGTCCGTCGGCCATCGCCGATGGACGATGGCTTCGTCTATCGGCCCAACCCTAGTGTTAATAAAAAAATCATAAAGATGATCTGATTATTAAACTGCATTTTGCAAATAAAAGAGGGAATTTTTCAACTGCAGGGAGCACAAGAAACTAAAAAACATCCCGACCTCTGCCAGAAAAGGCAAACAGTTGATTTTTCTCCAGAAGAATGGTTAAAAATTGAGTTATTTTCCTTCAAACTGTTGTACATTCTTTTACAGGAAAAATGTTATTTATTTGTTTTACTATTAATGGTTTTGCTTTATTTTATTATTATGTTTTTAATGTAAAAAAAAAGTTTTGTTAATTCTTTTCAATTAGTTATATAAATATATAAAACACTACAGAAAGTACAGATAAGAGAACCGTTAAAGTTCAAACCGATAAGTGGTATTGATAAAAGTAGTAATACCGTTAAAACCTTAACAATGCCCATCCCTATCCAGAGGTCACATAAATTAATTAATTCAGCAACCACACATACACTACGTGATCTAAGTTTTAGGAACAGCAAATAATAACTTGACTTCTAGTTGATCATTTGCTATCAGAAGTGGCTTATATGAAAGGCAAAGGCCTCTAGATAACACTTATTTTACCAAAATAAAATATGATCATGACTTGATTTTGAATGATTTAATTAGGACAGTAAGGTCTGTCTCTGCTTAGACTAAAGTCTCATCACTGAACAGAAATAATGTCCAGTATAGAATATAAAGTCCTGCTGCAGTGGAGACAGAATGAATATTGTGTCTGACTCCATCATGAGCTTGGAGGACTGCATCCATACATCTCTGACATGACTCACATCACTGATTAATAAAGTCATCTGGAATGGCAAAAAAAAGTGTTCTTGCAGGATCCCAGAGTTTATCAACATCATTTGAATTCATCTTCAACTTCTCCTCCATCTCACCCCAGACATGCTCAATAGTATTCATGTCTGGTGACTGGGCTGGCCAATCCTGGAGCAGCTTGACCTTCTTTGCTTTCAGGAGTTTGATGTGGAGGCTGAAGTATGAGGAGTGCTATCCTGTTGGAGAATTGTCCCCCTCCTGTAGTTTGTAATGTAATGGGCAGCACAAATGTGTGGATACCTCAGGCTGTTGGTGTAGCCATTCACTTCTCAGATCTCTCGCACGCCCACATACTGAATGTAACCCCAAACCATGATTTCTCCTTCACCAAACTTGACTGATTTCTCTTAGAATCTTGAGTCCATGCTGGTTCCAGCAAGTCTTCTGCAGTATTTGTGATGATTGGGATGCAGATCAACAAATAATTCAAAAAAATCCACCTTCTGACACTTTTCCAAGTGATCAACTCAAAGTCAAGTTATTATTTGTTGCTCTTACAACTGGGATCCGCCACAACACTTTTGTCAGAAGTGTATGCTTGGATTAATTACAAATAATACATAAATAATTAAGAGAAGCAGAAATCCTGATCATGTTCGAAATATAATTAATATGCAACAAAAACAAAACAACATCTCATATCCACTTCTAAATACCCATCAGCACAAACACCTTCCTTCAATTCACAGGTTACATGGTGTAACTGTGAACTAACAGCCTGCCGGTATTAGATAATAACACACAGCTAATTAACACATAACCAGGAGCTTCCCAAAGTTTTAGTAATGAGATTTACACAAGGATATATCAGACAGATCCGACAGGCATAAACAGGGCACACGCAGAGAGCGTGCCCTACATGCTGGGATAGTTTGTGCACACAGGTGAACTGAGCTGCCCGTGTGGTAATCCGAGCCTGACTCCTAGTCAAGTGATGCCCATTTACAGTTTTGCATGCCACTGCTGACACACAAACCCCAGCTGTATACGTCTTACAATTAAGCACTTTTCTGTAAAGCGGAGGGAACAAAGTAAACATGAAAAGAGCATACTGTGCACTACATTCCTTTAGATAAAATGTTTTATTTAATGTAAACAAATTAAAAGATCCGCGAGTCACGTGTCGCAGCAGGCTGACCTGAAACTCTGGTTCACGGGGACAGTAAAGCATCTGAAGGAAAACATTAACTTCGAGGTCCAGCCCTAAAACGCAAAGAGACGAATGCCAGAAGAGACACGTGTGGATGTTCTTACAGTGGGTCAGGTGACTAAAGAGGATTGGACTCATCCACCTGTCAGATCAGGTGACGGAATACACCCAGATATCAACAACTTGCATGATTTTGTTTGAATTATTATTTTTATTATTAAACATACGACGCAATCTATTACCAGATTTGTCTTTTTAAAAACAGGATAGTTCACCAATTTTCTTTTACGTACTGCTTACTAGCCCTCAAGTGTTTCCAAACCTTTGAAAAAAAAGAAGATATTTTGAAAAATGTTAGAAACCAGGAACTGTTGAGTTCAACAGAACAAATACTACTGAGTAAATTTGAGTTTTTGTGAGAGTGTGTGGGATTTTAACTTCATAAATGTGTGATAAATAACCTAAAATACCCCCATAAAGTACCATAAATCCTGACTGTTATCAGGCCTGTCATTATAACTAATCCATCATATGCACAACTAGATATTAAAGTTTGAAGGCAAAGTTTATGGTGGTTTGAAAAAGCCGTGCTATTAGCATGTGGCTTGTTTTAGCATTAGCACTGAAAAAACACTTTAGCCGTGAGAATATGAATTAACATGTTAATAGCATTGAGCACGAAAGAAGATATTTTTACAAATGTTAGAAACCTGTAACCATTGACTTCCATAGAACAATTACTACAAAAGTCAATGGTTACAGGCTTCTAACATTTTCAAAAAATAGCTTATTAATGGAATGCGGTGTGATTAAACAGTGAGTAAATTTGCATTTTCTATGTGTGAACTATCCCTTTAAGCTATTTTCACATCATACATGTGTGATAAATACCCTAAAATACCCCATGAGGCATTAGAACTCCAGCCAGTTATCAGGTCTGTCTTCATAACTAACTAAACTATAACATTCACACAAATAATTTAATTATTCCCTAAAGCTAAAGCAAAAGGTAACACACACCCATTCACTAAATGATCATGTTCCCACAATTCACACAACACTGTTTTCTATTGACTTCTATCATTCCTGATTAGCAGATTAAAAGGTGAAATTTGATATGCACATGATGAGTAGATGATAAAAATCAAGTGCAACACAACCAGATGGTCGGCTTATTTCCATAACCACATTTAGAATCTGAACATCAACAACAAAAACAACAACAACAACAACAACAATGTTTGCATAGCCTTAAATCTCCCAAACTGGAGTTTACTTTAAAACTCTATAATCAGAGGCCGAAATGACACATCCACACACAAATGACAGAACCCTACTGTTATCTCGCCTCCACAACCAACTATACCACATCATTTGCATGGGTTTAAACATTGCTTAGAAGTGAAAGTTGGTCACCTTAATAGTACACACACAGATATTTAAACTACAGAGTGTGTAATACAAACAGACTGAATTTCACCAACTTTACCTACTGACACAAAGGTGTGTATTGGGTCCACAAAGGCAAAACAGATGTTTACAATATATGAGACTGAAATAAAAAACATATAGAATCAAATTATGATCATTAGGTATGGGACAATAACTGTTTTAAGGTATACAGCGGTTTGGAAAATTCAAGGTTTTAAAACTGCCACACTTTTGCTATACCGTTGCTATATGCAAGATATTTTTATTACCTTTTTTTTGGACAAGAGTATCTCCAGCTGAAAAGATATCTAAAGATACTATTTTAAATGGTAAAGAAATCTGTTTTTTAAACTAATGAAGACAGCACAGGGCTCAACAATAAAGACTCATTTCAGAAACCGGCTCATTACATCAGTGTATATTACTGTCTACATTTCTATTTTTCATTTATTTGTAAACCTAGGTTTAAAATGCTTTTCGCTTCTTGTTCTTGCTTGATCCATCAACATAATAATGCATGGGTTTCCCCAGGTGCTCCGGTTTCCCCCACAGTCCAAAGACAGGCGGTACAGGTGAATTGGGTAGGCTAAATTGTCCATAGTGTAAGAGTGTGTGTGGATGTTTCCCAGAGATGGGTTGCGGCTGGAAGGGCATCCGCTGCGTAAAAACGTGCTGGATAAGTTGGCGATTCATTCTGCTGTGGCGACCCCGGATTAATAAAGGGACTAAGCTGACAAGAAAATGAATGAATGAATGAATGAATGAAAGTAAAAATCTGTACCACTAGCCCGATTGGGGCCAGTAGAAATAATTCCTAGCGTTGAACCCTGCAGCAGAAGTCAATGATTCATATGAATTATTAGCCTAACATGTTTACTGCTCTAAAATATTGTAAATGTTTCTTAAAATGAAACATTGTGTTTAAAGGGGATTTTTTTTTTACCCAGATATGTAAAAAGAATTTATTTTAGTAATCAAAACACTATGAAACTGATATTTTATCCAAGGTTATCATACCGTCAGATTCCAATACCAGCCCATGCCTCAAGATCATACATGATATCACAAATTTTACATATGAATTGTGTTTCTGGGTCACCAATTGTTTCTAATTTAGTGTGTTTACTTATGCGACACACATTTAATCGAATGTAAATAAAAGAAATGCGATATATAAAAATTAGAAACTATGATCCTCATCATAAGCAAACTCATAGCTCAAACAGATGTCACTATACTATTAGCTTTTAATATAAACATACGACCAGATAAAGAAATAACAGACTTACCAAACAAAATAAGTCCAAAAATGTCATTATAAACTTTATGACATGTCCTAAACTGCAAGGTTTAGCAAAATTGAGCTGTCAAATGTACACAAAACAGACATATTCAAGGTAACGTGGATTAGAGTAACGTTACATACACAATCGGATGCTTAAATGACACACACGACATCAACAAGAGTTTCACACACATGCCACGATACATCAGTCATATTCAACCATTCTCCACACAAACAAGCTGAAACACGCTGAAAACACACAAAAGCCCATCGCCTCCACATATACACACAGCTGTCACACACACACCACCCGTGTAAACACGTCTACATGATGCAAATACACACAAACAGCTGATGTTAGCTGAGCTAGCAGCAGACTTGCTGTCAGCGCTCACAAACATATAATCCCACCGCATTAATGTGTATAATCCCTCACACAACTCGCGTATGTGTTCATGTTTGTGAGCGTACGTGTGTGCTTCAGCGTGAGTGTTTATTTACCTGTTCAGGTAACACACGGCTAAGCTAACATCAGCTCAATCCAGCGGGAAATAGACTGCAAAGACAAACACGGCTGAACAGTGAGGGTGAAAAGATGGCTTACCTCTGCAAACATTATTTAAAATGTAAATCACGGAGGGCGTTCGGTTTATCCCCGCCACATTGTTAACGTTTTTTTTCTTGCTTCTCACGTTCACAAACTGAGGCGCTTGAGGACTGCGCGCGCCCTCCCTACAGCCGCCATGAGCGCGAGCTCGATAAAAGAATCTCTACGCAAAGCTAGACCGTACTATCTGGAGCGTGCCAGAGGGAAAGTCACGTGGTATAAAACGCGTTCACTGATTGGTTGGAGGGATTCTATTATGCGAAAAATAACTATGTCGTAACACATTCAAACTACAATTTATTGATAAACGTATAACTACTCAGTTTAAAGCAGATTTCATTTTTATTGAGTGTTTTTGCATACAGTGATTTACAGACAATAATATTTATAATGCTAGCCGTTCTCTCTAATGGTATTTTACTCAGGATTCTAGCTTAACAGTTCGTAGTGGAGTGGGCACGCTAGTCAAAAAGTTTACCTGTAACGTAACCCGTGATTGGCCAGCGTGTGAATATATGGCAAGCCATTTTAATATATATATATTTAATTTATAAACCGTACTAGTTTATATTTTAATCCTACTACCATTGTGTACATTTACTTTTAAAATAATATATTAAAATCGTATGTCTCACTAAACTCACTAAATGTGTTACCTTGTTACTTTTTAAGGAAGGTAATGTGAAAGTGTGTCTTAAGTTATTTTGAGTTTTTAATAGGCTTAATGTAGTATATTTCTTTAAAAGGTAAATTTAACCAACCAATAAGTGTTAATTAATTAATTAATTAATTATTATTATTTTTATTTTATAATTATTATTATTTTTCAATTTAATTCAGCTCTACAGTGGCCATTTAAACTAGCCAATTAATTTGTGTAATAAAGCAAATCTGATTAGTAAAACGAGATGTCTACGGATAATAATTCCAAAAGATATCAGTGTCTATTAAATAAGTATTATTTAATGACTGCTTAGTAATATTTAAAAGACACTGTGCACTACTACAACAATCAAAAGTCAGAAATTAATAGATGACACCGAAAACAGAATACCCTGTAAACAAGTTATGGACATACACACTAGTCAAAAATAAAGTTGAAATCCTGATAACTCATGATCACCATATAGCAAATCAATGGAAAATATAGCTTTTTTTTTTTTTTTTTTACTAGTTACTACTAAAATAACCATAAGTACCAGTATCAATGTAACAGTTTACAGTTTTTAATAAATAAATACTTGTAAAATAATTTGTGATTATGTTTGAATATTTTAAACTGACTTTTTAATTCATTTGATTTTATTGTTTTAATTTTAACCTGTTTAGGGACTGCTGGTGGAAATTAGCAATCCTGCTAAAACCTGGCACAATGCATCTTTCCTCTATGAGGTTAATTTAATTTTTGTGCACTGTCCCTGTTAAGTAAATTCATTCATTCATTCATTCATTCACTCATTCATTCATTCATTCATACAGAAATAAGTCTGTATAATAACAGAAAATGTGACAATTTATTACAAGGTTTTTGTAGCGTAATATACAGCACAAGCACAGACAATACAGCACTTTAAACTATCAAAAATGTTTATAAAAGTCACTTTTACAAAATTTTCAAGCGGTTAAAAGTTGTTGGGGGAAAAATCAAGCTCCCATAATGCAATTCAAAACCATAAATGGGGAGAAATAAAAACACAAATCACGAAAATATGGAAAACTCCTGATTTATGTTTTACAGTTTAGCTAAATAATAAGCACCATTATGGTGAACAGCAGAATGACGTAAATTAAGATTATTCAGCAGGGTGTGCAGATTAAATGTTAATACAGCTTGCCATAGTGATCACACACCTTTCTCACCCGTGACTCGTGCTTTATTATCTACAGGAAATTTAAATAGCTCAGGCCCTGTCTGGTCTCTGTGATCTATACATAGTAACGTGCCTTGGCTTGTGGAAAAAAACAATTCGCAATCAAATGTGTTCACAAATCGTGCGTCATTTGTTTTCTTGCTGAACGAGCTCTGATACAGCAGTTTTAACTTCTCCCAAATCTCTCAACATGTGGGCTTCTGCATAGCTGGAAAAATATATCAGTGTTTCTTTCTTTCTTTTTTTAAATTTGACTTTTTAGCAACTACTCCAAATCACACACACACACAAGAAAAGAAAAACAGCAAATTTTGTCATTTTTTGGAGTACGCTGGATTATACACATCCTCAAACCTTAAAACTAACAGACTAAAAATGAAGTGGGCCAAATGTGGTATACATAGTATTCAAATGTGGGCCACTTTGGGCAGTTATGCAGCACTGGTGGTCTTCTTCTGACCCGGACAAAATGAAGGTAAGCCTGAAATGGCCCACCTTCACAATGGCAAATGGATGCCAAAGATTCCAATTCATATATGGGCCATTTAAGGCCGAGATTAGGCACTTGTGGCTAAATGTAATCAGAATGTGAACCTACTGTGATGTGGCCCATGTGGAAAATGGTAAATTTGGCCCAGATGACAAAGTAGAAATGTGGGCCACAGTTGGCAAAAATGTGGCATAGTCATTTAATGGTAATGTGGGTCTAAACCCAAAATGGCCCACATATAGGTGCAAATGTAAACCTGCTATTATAAAACAAATGTGGGCAACTTTTGGCAAATATTTGGCACAGTAACGCCCCATTCACACGGGGCTTCAGCGTTAACGCTTCCCATTGACTTTGAATGGGTGACGTCAGGCGTTGCCGAACTGCATTGTGGATCCGTCGGTGTCACTTCAGAGGTGTTGCTCGCTGCATAAGTTGGGACTAGCTCAACTTTTCAAGCCCCGACGGAAGCGTCAGCCAATCAGATCGCTGTATGCAAATACACCAGCTAGACAGTGGCCTATTGGTGACTTTCATTGGCTGACGCTGCTATGACGATCGCTTCAGCCCCAACTTCAGACAAGCCTTCAGTCAAGCGTTGGCGCTGAAGCCCCGTGCGAATGTGACGAAAGCTCTGGCTAATGTGGCTGTGAGCCTAAAGTGGCCCAAATTTGATATGACAAATACAGCCCAGTTATCTTAAGGCATATGATCACTTTTGGCAAATATTCGGCACATTAAGCTCTGGCTAATTTGGCTAAGATTAAGAGTATTACTGTTTAATGTACTCTTATTAGATAGAAACTAGTTTCAGCTCAAAATACCCAACAGATATTGCTTGATTTAACTATTTAAAACTGACCCTGTAAGGATTTGATCCTAATAGAGCCATTTTGGTGACTGTCGCTTTAAAATCAAATGAGATTGTGCTCTTTTAAAATAAGGGTGGGGCTACAGATGCCTGTGTATCAGCATAGTGGCAGAATCAAAAACAGGACTAATGTCCTATGCTAATGAGAGAGAGAGGTGGTCACCAGTGGGCGGGGCTTCCTCCCTCTGATGACACGTACAAAGGGAGAATGTCAATCAAAGTGTTTCTGCAGACTGTTAGCAAAGAATTCTGGCCCAGATTTGGCATAAATCCGGCACAGCAGGCATTCATCCGGCACTGGCATACAGCATGTGGGCCAAACATGACCCGGATTTGGCAGAGGTGGCACCTATTTTAAGGCACACACACACACTTGGGCCAGATATCAAATGTAGTATTTGGCCCAGATGCTAACAATGAATATGTGGGCCATGTAAGTTTGGCCTATTTTGACCCACATTTAAAACACTTTGACCCACATTTAATTATTTTTGAATAAAGGAAAAAAAAAATCTACCAATCAGGTCGATTCAAGAAAAAGCACACCCACAGCGCACCTAAAAGGCAAGGCTTTTTGGGTTTATCAATTTCATTGCAGTCATGACACACCAACATATCTGGCCCAGTTAAGGGTTGTTAAATTGGCCCAGGAATGGTCCATGTTTGGCCCTTGTCTGGAAGCCAGACTTGGTCAAGTCATGTACTGAAATTCACTGCGGCATGTAGGGCAAGCAACAGCTGGTTGTGTGGGCCAGAGCGAGAGCTGCAGACTCGGTGCAGTGCAATCTGAGCTGCATCCAATGCTTTTGAATGCGCTCACCAAACCCCACCCCTAACCCTACCCGTCACAGTGACATCACTCACTCCATTGAGTGCATTGTGTCTGAGATTGCATTGCTGAGTGCTTGCATCATAACGGCTGCATCCAGATACTATTGGCCGGAGATGGGCTAGAGATATTTTGCTATGTGGGTATATAAAGTCTGATTATAATAACATAAATTCATTTTTGGCATTTGAAGCTGTTTTTTTTCTCTTTATAAAAGTGGCATTTGCATAATAGGTCTGTTTTAAATATACTCTAATTAAAGTATGAATCAAAATCCATATTAAATAGTAATAAGTTGCTCTACAATCACATTTGAAATCCGCCTCAGTAAGCCAGTTTTACAGTCAACATCGTGTCACGCCCACTGCATTATGTAAACGTCCCTGTCTGCTTCTCTTGAGTAATATAAGACAGTACAGTGATGTAAAAATCAGCCAGTGTGGGGTTTTTCTACTGCATCTGCTCGCTATTTTTAGCTCGCGCGCGCTCGCTCGGATACCGTGAGCGCGCAATATCCGCGGTGCGTTTTTTTATGAATGAGTGTGTGAGAGAGTGTGTTCGCATTCTCTCTTATAACATCCCGCAAACGAGCAGGAACAAAATAAGCAGCTCTTCAGGTGAGTGTCTGATAATCTTATACCTTTAGATAGATAGATAGATAGATAGATAGATAGATAGATAGATAGATAGATAGATAGATAGATAGATAGATAGATAGATAGATAGATAGATAGATAGATAGATAGATAGATAGATAGATAGATAGATAGATAGATAGATAGATAGATAGATAGATAGATAGATAGATAGATAGATATGCAGGCAGGCAGGCAAACAGGCAGACAGACAGATAGATGTACTGTTGCATAATTGTGTTTAATTCATGGTATTTGAATCATATAATTGGATTAAATGTATTATTGTTTTTTATTATGATTGCTTTATTTCATAAGTGGCATAATGTACTGTACAATATGCATGCAGGTGTGTGTCATTAGGCTAATTACAGTAGTTTTGCATGAGAATCTGTCTTCTGAATGTGGGGTACATGATGCATTTTATTACTGTAGCTTACTGTACCTGTAATTATGATGCAAATGCATAATAATTAGTATCATATTTTGTCTGAAAGAAGGGTTTGGAGCTCTTGGTAACAGGTAGAGAATATACTCAACATCGTTTGCTCATAGGACGACATGGGGGACACATCACTGAGCTATAAATAGAGCTGACAGCAGCCACACACACACATACACACACACACAGCCTCTGCTTTTGCCTCACAGAAGCTGCTGTTTCTCCTGCATGTCTCTGCTGATTGTGATGCTTTAGTTTGAGGAAAATCTTCAGTGTCTGGAGATCAGATTCAACAGGTTACATCTACAGGTCTGCTATTAATA